>NC_061115.1:189277384-189332901 GCF_002878395.1 Capsicum annuum
ATAAAATATATACACATGTACACGTTAAATATATACGTCTATAGAAGTTATATACACATATATACGTACCATTCAATATATATGTACTACTTTAAATAAAACATATACTACAATATATACACACACACACACTATATATATAGTTATATACTAATTTATAAAACATATATACATGTATACGTTAAATATATACTACTTTAGAAAATATATACACATATATATGTACCATTCAATGTATGTACTTCTTTAAATAAAACATATACTACAATATATATAATACAATATATACACACACTAAATGATACAATAAAAGAGTAGAAGATACAAAATCAGCTCAAAACAGTCCATAAAATGGCTAAAACCAAGAGCCCTTTTGAGGCCTAGTCTCGGCCAGCCACAACAACACAAGAATGACACAATAACAACACTATATTGAGGTGGATTGACACCTATTTCTCAGCAAACAACAAACTAGCAAGAAGATTACAAGATGAGAACAACAATAAGTTGAACAACAACAACAAAAATACCCACTCAGCTTACACTAAAACAAAAGGAACAAAATAAGATTACAATAAAGTAAAGGGATAGATAGATAGAACACATAAGGGTATTATCTTAAAAACCCAAGAATGGACACTCTTGGACCCTTAACACTACATACAACAATAAACCTATCTCTTACGTGACACAAGATCGGATTGCACCTCTCTAGCATCAACGTTTCAAAGCAAGCAACAACTAAAGAAAATCCACCCTATTGTTGTATCCTAGTTTCTTTTTTGGTGCCTCAAGGAGAGAGGACTTGTGTTCTTTGGTCTTTCAAGAATCACAAATATCATTAAAAACTAATCAAAGAAACCCTACATGGTTCTATTTATTTCCTATTACAAATAAAAGACAAAAAGGACCAAAAAGCCCCTTAAAGACTTAGGTGTCCATCAAGTGTAATATGTTGGCTGATTTTAGTGCATTTAGGTCCCCTTTTGCACTTCAATTGCACACACTAAGTCTCGAACCCAACATGCACTCCCATAAGTCCATATCCGTGATTATTCCCCATCATCCTCTCCATCTTGAGAGGAATTTGACCACAAATTCAAGGCTTCACCTCGTTCAATTGGCTACTTCAAAAGAAACCACTCAAAACAGCCCGCAAACATGAGATAGCACAAAAACTGTCCACAAAAATCATGAGATGGCACAAAAACAGCCCACAAAATCATGAGGAACCCGACAGTACATTAAAACAAGTCTCGGCCAACATCTTCATTTTGAATCTTGGCTTTCTGTCCATCTTAAGCCTTGTCTTCAATCTCATCCGAAACAAGTCTCCTACCATTATACAAGCATTGTCGTAGACTCCATATCCGTCATGGTCCTTTCTACCATTCTCCTCTACATAGACATGTCGGCTTTGGTGAAGTGGAGTTTCGGTTGAGATGATTGATTTGGTAAAGTGGAGCTTCGGTTGTGGATCTTGGACGGGAGGGATTTGGCTTCCAAGTCCTTTTTGTTGGACTTGATCGAATGGAGGAGGGATTGACCTATGTAGGTCTCGGTTTGGAGGATATTTGGTGGCTTGGCTTATGTCTATGTCATTTGGTAGTGGTCTTGGAGGATTGATTATTTGAGGTAAAACTTCGGAAGTAGAATCACGAGAATTCCTTCGACTCTCCACTCGATCCAACCTCTCAAGTATAGTAGACATATCCAAGCCCAATTTGTCAAGACCCGCATTTGCCTTAGCTATTTCTTGGGCAATAGCATCAAGGTGGGCCAAAATGATATCTATTGTGGCAAAGGAGTTACCTACAAAATAGAAAACACGTTAGTTATACAAAACATCCTCACTCTCTCTTTTATTTCGTGTCTCTCGGGTCCCTTACACTCAATCTCACAAGTATTGTAAGCTTGCTTGTACTCCGAGAGGTGTTGAGAGGTGAATCCAATGTTGACAAATACTCCAAAGAGTAATGAAAAAAAAACACAAGGATGTTACAATGACTCAAAGGATTAAGACACACAAAGAAAAGTTAACACGAAGAACGGTTTCAAAACTAACTTACAATCTAGTGCTAGCTTATAAGTTAGTAATGGAATCAACAAACGAGACTAAATGACAACAAGTTGAAATTAGAACATCAAAATTTGAGCTTAAAAAATATTGGTGAATAGTAAAAACATGATGTAGCAGCCACATATTGGTTGCGGTTGTTATCAAATTTTATTTTCCAATTCAAGTCTTAGTCCAATTGTAATTTAGAATTGGTGGGAATTGGTTAAGGAGGGAAAACAAGTCTTGAAATCCTCTTTCAAATTCAAAAAGAAAGACTTGACTTTTCTCCTTAAAACATGGGCCCTTGTTTCATCGGAAGTGGTTGAGAAGTGATTGATATGTCTTTGGTGGTTGTAAAGTCTTCAAGATCAACAAGTCTTACACCTTGTTCCTTCACCTTTAGGATCTAACACTTCACTTTATGTTTTATAATTTATGAAGAAGGTGAATAACAAGAGAACAATAACAACATTCACCAAGAACAACAACAATCTCTAATAACAACCAACAACAAATCCACCAACAAATGGCCAAGTCTTCTTAGTGTTGTATTTTTGGTTTTAACAAGAGATGAAGGTTGTGATAAGCTTCAAGAACACTACAACAAACTTTCAAGAACAACAACAACACCAAAAACGTCCAACCAAAGCCATAATAATAAGTCCACACGGCCAAGAGCAACAACAACAAGGCACGGCCTACAGCTTATTCACAACAACAACTTTCAACAAGTTCAAGCTCAAGTTTTGGATCTAAACTCAAAGTGCTAGTGAACAAGAAAATCAACACTTAGAAACAACTAAACAAACAAACAAAAAAATACACCAAGATCTAGACAAGAATACAAGAAAAATCTCAACAAGAACGCATTTTTGGCCAAGATACAAAATAGACAGATTTGTTCCTTTTTGGAATTTTCAGTTTTGAACACTTATTTTTATTATTTATCCACTAACAAGCCCAAGACTGATCTTGTGGGAAGAATATCAAGCCATGCTTTGATACCAAATGATACAATACAACAATAGAAGATACAAAATCAGCCCAAAACAGTCCACAAAATGGCTAAAACCAAGAGCCCTTTTGAGGCCTAGTCTTGGCCAACCACAACAACACAAGAATGGCACAATAACAACACTATATTGAGGTAGACTGACACCTATTTTTCAGAGAACAATAAACTAACAAGAAGATTACAAGATGGAAACAACAATAAGTTGATCAACAACAACAAAAATACCCACTCAGCTTACACTAAAATAAAAGGAACAAAATAAGATTACAATAAAGTAAAGGGATAGATAGATAGACCACATGAGGGTATAATCTTAAGAACCCAAGAATGGACACTCTTGGACCCTTAACACTACATACAATAATAAACCTATCTCTTACGTGACACAAGATCGAATTGTACCTCTCTAGCATCAACGTTTCCACGCAAGCAACAACAAAAGAAAATCCACCCTATTGTTGTATCCTAGTTTCTTTTTTAATGCCTCAAGGAGAGAGGACTTGTGTTCTTTGGTCTTTCAAGACTCACAAATATCATTAAAAACTAATCAAATAAACCGTACATGGTTCTATTTATATCCTATTACAAATAAAAGACAAAAGGGACCAAAAGGCCCCTTAAAGACTTAGGTGTCCATCAAGTGTACTATGTTGAATGATTTTAGTGCATTTATGTCCCCTTTTGCACTTCAATTGCACACACTAAGTCTCGGACCCAACATGCACTCCCATAAGTCCATATCCATGACTATTCCCGAATAACTAAATATATAGTTATATACTAATTTATAAAATATATACACATGTATACGTTAAATATATACTACTTTAGAAAATATACACACATATATACGTACCATTAAATATATACATACTACTTTAAATAAAATATACTACAATATATACACACACTTTATATATAGTTATATACTAATTTATAAAACATATACACATGTATACGTTAAATATATAGGTCTATAGAAGATATATACACATATATACGTATCATTCAAAATATATGTACTCCTTTAAATAAAACATATACTACAATATATATACTACAATATATACTCACACTATATATATAGTTATATACTAATTTATAAAACATATACACATGTTTACGTTAAATATATACGTCTATAGAAGATATATACACATACATTCGTACCATTTAATATACACGTACAAGTTTAAATAAAATATACTACAATATATACACACACTAAATATATATTTATATACTATTTTATAAAACATATACACATGTATACGTTGTATATATACTACTTTAGAAAATATATACACATATATACGTACCATTTAATTTATGTACTACTTTAAATAAAACATATACTACAATATATACACACACTAAATATATAGTTATATACTAATTTATAAAACATATACACATGTATACGTTAAATATATTCTACTTTAGAAAATATACACACATATAGACATACCATTCAATATATACGTACTACTTTAAATAAAAATACTAAAATATATACACACACACTATATATATAGTTATATACTACTTTATGTAATATATAAATTAAAAAATCCTATTTTTTTATAAAAGAAAAACTTAACCGGGTCGGGCCGGGCCTATTAACCGGCTGGCCTAGATCGGTTTTGGTCCGGAACGAGTTAACCGGGTCCAAAAGAAATTAAACCAGCCCAGGATTCGGTACTCTACAGCCTATGGAATGATCGGATCGGGTCAAACAGAGCCGGGTTTGCTTAGTGGGCCGGGTCGGGCCAGCACGTTTGACAGGCTTAACCTGAATTCACATTTACAACTATAATTCTCTCAATTTTTTTAAATTTTTGTGTGTGGTATATATTCTGAGGCACAATTTTTACTACTTTTGATCCAAGAAATTGCATGTCATAGACCCAAATATGGGGTGATTTTAGATATTTGACCCCAAATAAGAATGTCTTTGAAAAATAGTCTTCCTTACTTTTTAATTTACTAAAAGTACCATTTTGCCCCTCCACACCTCAAATATATTTTTAACCTTTCCATACTCATTTATTTCTCAAATTTTATTTTTTATTATTTTCACTTTTTAATTTTTCCTGTACTTTTATTATTCTACTTTTTTTCACTCTTTTTTTTCCTTTAAATTTATTATTGTGATTTTTATTATTTTCAATTTTTATTTTTTACTTTAACTTTATTTTCATGTTCTAATTTATTTGTCTAAACCTTTATTTTTCTTCTCTTTTTCTTTTTTTTCAACCATTATGTATTTCTTCATTTTTTTTACTTTTCTAAATTTATTTATTTAGAATTTTTTTAATTTCTTTTTTTTTCCTAGAACTTTCATCAGTTAATTCTCGTTCATCTTTTTTCCTCATTTCTCAAAACCCTTTCTCTTGCTCCTCTTCTTATTCATCCGATTTCTCTCAAAATTTCAAACTCGCTTAACAGAAAAAATGGATGTTGCTTCTGATGAAGAAATAGCACACCTCTCAGTAGATGTTGCTTCCAACTCTTCGGGTCTTTTGCCTTCAAATTTAATTGACATCATTGTTGAGGTAAGTAGCTACTAAATTTAGTTTGTCATTTACATGTATTTTATTTTTTTATTTTTGTTTTATTTTTGAATTGGGTATTTAAATCTCTTTTTGTTGTTTACGTTTAAGGTTTTAACTCATAATATAAAGTTGTTGTATTTTTGGGAGTTATGTTTAGGAATTTGTCAGATTGGTGGTTGTATAGTTAAGAAGTTTTAATTTTGTTAGTTGTGTGTTACTAAGTGAATTTTGAATAATCTCAAATTCTTGATTTCATGAAAAAAGTAAATCTTGATTGAAATTAAAAGTTTTATGTTACTAGAAATCTTAGTAGTTCGGTTGATTGACTATTTGAACTTTGTGCTATTGGGAAATCTCAGTAACTTAGTTGGTTTACCTAGATTTTGTGCTTGCAGAAAACCTAGCAGCTCAGTTGGTTGGTTAGAGAAACTTTCACCTTATTGGTAAGGGTTCAATTTCCTATCTTGTAATACCCTATCGCCAATTAAACCAAAAAAGTTTTGTGCTACTAGATTTGAGATCTTTGATAATTTCTACTAGTACTATGTAATTTCTATTGTGTCAAGTTGGAGGTCTTGTAATAGGCCTTTGCAATGTGGATATCTTTATTTTGCCTCTTAGATGATGCTTCGATTTCTTTTGATGTAATGTACATTTTTTTTTATTTCTGCACTTGTGGGATTACACTGAATTTTTTGTTGTTGTTGAAATGCAGATTGTTTTTTGATTTGTTATCCCATAGCAGTTGCTTTCGGTAGTTCAGTTTTTAATTAAAGACTTTATGAATTTCTATTAAAGTCAATCATTTGATAGAAAAGACTTAATTGTTTCTACTTATTTAATCTTATGTATAAGTAGTACATGTAATTATATGACATATTTAGTACTCCTACTAGTTTAATACATAGCAATCATGACATTAACAATAGGAGTACTATTCTTATTCAAATAAGCCCTATTAAGTACTATTCTTATTCTAACACAACCTATTTGTTAAATATAAAAAAGCAAACTGTCAATAAAAGATCATGTCAACATTGCTAGTGCACCCTACTAAACGACCCATGAGTGTATAATTTTTAAGGGAATGAGAGATCTTAGACAAAGAAAAAGAATAATCTTGTAGCTCATGAAGACAGACTCAAGGAATAGCCTTTCCCATTTTTTCTTTCTCTACCCCCCCCTTTTCTTTCTCCCCCCCCCCCCCCCCCCCCCCGGCAAGAATCACCATCATCAATACATGAAAATAGAGCTTCACTTCAGTCATGTCTGCTTCATCTTCATCTCTATTCAATATCATGTCAATGATAAAGACCTTCCCTTTTCTTTCTTCATCGTTATATGTGTTAGCTTCTCTGTATCTATTTAGTATCTTCACACAATCTTCGTCGCTCCAATTATGCATAACTAGCTGCAAAAAGTAGTATTTTCTCAAACATCATAATTAGTGACCTGTAGCCTCTACTATATAAACTAGAAATACTCAGTGTTGTAAGAGTTAATTAGAAAATTACACTATATATACAAGATCAAAATTGTATTTTATTTCTATATAGTATATGTTGAATCGTGTTAGCTTTTTCATCTGTTTACTTTTTCTATTTTGAATACCTTTAGCATGAAGCAGAATAGAACTTTGAAGGACATGTTAACAATAAAACTTTTGTGCATACCTTAAGAAAAATAGCATCAACATGGGGAATAGATTGAAACATATCCCCTCCTACAAAGCTTAAATTTTCAGTCTGTGGCATGTTTACAACAATATATGGAAGATCAAGAACGGTGGATTTCATGTGGAATAGAGGTTGTTGTTGTGTTTGTTTTCAAAGTCTTGTTGTTTGCATGACGACCTTCCCATGTACATTAGTATTTGATCAAGAACACCATCGTTGTTTGGTTTTTGAATAATTGTACTTCTAGAGAGTGTTACTGATGAGTTCTGGGGACTCTCAAGAGCCTTATGGTAATTCTTCTCCTTCAACACACGGCACACCACCCACCCTTCTTTCTGGTTACTTTATTCTGATGCCTGGATATTAATAAAATAATATAATCATATATATATCGTCAGTACACTATACTATAAGGTTGTCTTACTTATGTATGTACAGTAGTAAGCAGGTTACTTCGTTAGTTTCAAAGATGAAAAAGACATACCCTGCAAAATTTGTTTTCACAATCAGGACATTATTTCTATACGCATACATTATCGTAACATAGTATGGGTGCTTACATGGTATGGGTGCTTACATTCTTTCTATATCACGTGGTTACATTAATGTTGAGGGCTCAAACTCAATGGTATCTCATTGCATTCATTTTTTAAATGTTCATTTCACTTTTTTTAATTGTTTTCCATATATTCATGCAATATATTTCTTTTATGTCACAATGATTGTGAAGCATTTGTTTGTGCGTTTTGCTGAATATGTCATTTATGGTAGAGATATTCCTAAAGAGATTGACATTGGTCATGTTCGCATGAGGTATGGAGATTTATTGTGGGATTATGGAAAGAGAAAACTAGAAGCTGGTATAAAAGACAACACTAAAAAAAAAGTTGGCAGATTATTTGGAAAGGAAAAGAGGAAGAGGACGCACCACAAGTAGTAGTTTAGTTTTGTAGTTATTGAAACTCACTTCACATGAAGGATTTTTAGCTATTTTTAGTTTTGTAGTTATTGAAACTCACAACACATGAAGAATTTTTAGCTATTTTTAGTTTTGTAGTTATTGAAACTCACTGCACATGAAGAATTTTTAGCTATATTATGCGATTATGTAAAGTTTACACAATCTTTGCAAATTGAATCGGCTATTTTTGATGTGATAACATGAAGTATACAATGTAGAATCGCTACTAGTTCATTTGTTGGTATCTTTGTAAATTTATGTTTTATTATCGAAGAATATTTTTTGCCTTTCCTTGTGGCAAGTCTTTCCCCTGAGGCAAGAGTTATTGAGTATCTCTTAAATTAGTAAACAATCTGGCAGGGCCAATTCATGCCCATGAGGTATAACTTGTTCCTATAGGGGCTATCTTATCATTAATTATGTGCGAATGCTATATGAGTATTTTGATCATTGTGAACTTTTCAATCACATTTGTCCTCGATTAAATAGCATAAAATAAGAAATGGTTTAGACCTTGTAATCCAAGGGTCATCTACTCCTCCTCAGTAGTTGGTTCTTCACTTTTATTTATCTGGTTAGATACTTGGTTTTGTTGATTGGTATCATCTTATTTTCTACTCGCAATTGAATACTCCCCCCGTGCTTTTATTTTTGTAGTTTTTAATGTTTATTGCTTTTGTTCTTGGCTTATAGTATTTTAGTTTTTGGTCTAGAAGATTGATTCTCATATGGTTGTAAGATTGTAATATTCCTATAAACATATTTTGTATGGTAAAGGAGGAATGTTCTTTGAAAAAAATTGTGAGTTGAACCACTTTTGATATCTAAGTCTTGCCTCTAGGGAAAGCGTTGTAGATCATCTGTCGAATCATTGCAGAATAAACTAGTGTCGAATCTTGCCTATGAGGCATAACTTGTTCCTTTGGGGTCTAAAAATTTTACCTCTTGGGTAAGACTTATAAATTATATACCAAATCATCACACACTAATTTATTATCAACGCTTGGCATTGGGACATAACTTGTTTGTTTGTTGTATTAAATTTTTCCTCTAGGGCACGAGCTGCAGATCATCTGCCAAGTTATTACACGTTAAGTTAGTGTCAACTCTTTACCATAGCGCATAACTTGTTTCTTTGGGGGTTAAGTCTTGCCTCTATGGTAATTGTTGTAGATCATCTGCCGAATCATTGCAGAATAAGCTAGTGTTAACTTTTGCCCATGGGACACAACTTGTTCTGCATCTTGCCTTTAAGGAAAATTTTAAAGTGTATCCCGTAGAATTATTCACATCACATCTCTTGGGGGTGTTGTCCTTCCCCGAATCCTGTTAATATGATATATTTTTGCACATCAATATATAAAAAAATTTAACATGCTAAGTAATTTTTATAAACAATCAATAAGAAGGTATTGAGTTAAATACTTCACCACAAGTTAAAACTTCAATATAAATAAGAAGACATTCGTGATTGAAAGCCAAAATTACTTGTTACTAACTAAAATAGGGATAAAAAAAATCCTATTATAATTGTTATTTTGATCCAACTTCTCGGATAAAAAGTAAAACTAATCATGTTTTCTTATTTTTCTTTCTGTATCTTCTTGCATATGGATGAAGGATAGGATTATAGTGACAATTTGATCTGTTATGCCTGGTTCTTTTGCATCTTGAACATCTGTAATTATTTCTTGAAGATTCTATTCTGCAAGGAGATCTGGATGTTTGTCTTCTCCCAAGCAAAACCTCCTTATCTAGGGGGTTTGTGATCAGATCCTTTATGCTATCTGGAACAATCCATAATGATATACTTCCAACTAGTAGAATTTCTCCCTGGTATTTTTGTAGCCAAGATTGTCTTGAGAACCAATGAGAACAATAGCTAGACTTGTTCATATGTCTACTCTCTATCGCTGCAATTGCTTGAGTCCATGGTATCTCATCTGTTTGAAATACCAAGCATTGACAAGTCCTACTCTTCAGGTCTACAATATATTCAACTCCTTCTTCTCTTACAACAAATCTTGTTACATCAATGGGGTCTACCTGTAAATAAAATGATAAATAAATGACAACTTATAGTGAAATATCTAGTATATGAGCAGAATCAGGCATACAGAGCAATCAATCATACATAGGGACCAAATCTTGAGGCAACCAAAAAACAACTACAATCAAGCATATAACATGAAATCGCAATATAATATTGAACTAATAAAAAATCTAATAATAAGTGACTAATAATAAGGAGTAACAATTAAGGTTCTCTGTCAAAATGGAAGAGAAGGGGCAATAGAGGGGATAGTTAGAGTTTTGATGCTTGGCTTGGTCAGGAAAAGTGCAGGAGAAGGATCTGTCATCCAAGGAATGAGCTTTCAAAGTCAAATTCCCTGTATTATATGGAAAAGATAGAACCTTGCTCAAGAACAGCAGCTGATTCAATAGTGATGTTTCCAACATATGAGCAGGAGAATCAGCTATAAATAAATTGAGATAAAACAGATAATGCATATAATCTAGGAGTAGAATCAACTATGATAGTGAAACATCTAGTATATGATCAGAATCAGACATATAGAGCAATCAAACATACATAGGGGACGAATTTTGAAGCAACCAAAAAACAACTACAATCAAGCATACAATATCAAATCACAAACAATCACGCAGCTATGAGCAGAAGCAACAAAACACATATTTCACGCGCGAATCTCAATAAAATAAAAAAACTAACAAGAAATCACAAATAACAGTAAACCAGTTATGTATAATCTGCGATTAAAAAATAATAACAGTTTATTACCCTATTATCAAAATACAATTTCAATTACTTTCAATTTCAAGGCGACTTGAATCTTGTCAATTACCTCCACTTCCGCCTAACGTGTGATGTCATGAAAGTTTCCTTACAATTCCATTTTTCTTTCATAAAACCAACTTTGTAACTTGTTCTGAATGTAATCGATCAGTCCCAGTATTGGCAGTTGCCTGGCTTTTCTCAGTACAGCATTTATGGACTTCACGTTGTTAGTCATAAACATATTGTACCTTCTATTGGTATGAAATGAACGATCCCATCTTTCTGGTTCTTCTTCTTTCAAGTACTCCACAGCAACTTTGTTGACTTTTTATATCTCATTCATGAAAGTATAAATTCTGTTTGTTTGTATGTTGTTGCTGCATTGCAGAAGAGTGATAGAACCACATCTAAGAAGTATTTTTTTCTTAAATTTTTCTCCATGTGATAGATGCATATCCCATGTTGACACTCTGGATAGACATTTACAATTGCATTTGCAATGGATGGGTGACAATATGATAGAATAGATAATTATTCATGTACCCCAATTGCATGTCTTAACTAATTAAAGAACCCGTTATAAGACTCATTATTTTTTAGTCTACAATTCTAAAAGCCAAAGGAAATATGTTGTTGTTTCCATTCTTTGACACTGCTATCATGAGGACACTAAGATATTTTGCCTCAAAAATACTGCATCTATCATTATTACTGGTCTACAGTTGGTCCATCCAATGATTGAAGCGTCATAAGCAAAGAATGCATATTGAAACCTGTGTTGAGCAAAAGAATATTAGTAACAATTTGCATTTGATATTTATAATCAGAGTACAATAATTTTCTAAACTAAGTCTTTCCCATGAGGCAAGAGTTCCATCTATGTTAATAATCGAATCAGTGCAATTAAGGAATAAACTTTTGCCTCTTGGGCAAAAGTTTTCAACTTCAACAGGATAGCATTTGTACAACAATTTTCTAAACTAAGTCTTGCCCATTAGGCAAGAGTTCCATCTATGTTAATAATCTAATTGATGCAAATAAAGGATAAACTTTTGCCTCTAGGGCAAAAGTTTTCAATTTCAATAATTTTCTAAACTAAGTCTTGCCCATAAGGCTAGAGTTCCATGTATGTTAATGATCTAATTAGTGCAAATAAAGGATAAATTGTTGCCTCGTGGGAAAATTTTTTCAATTTCAACAATTTTCTAAACCAAGTCTTGCCCATAAGGCAAGAGTTCCATCTATGCTAGTAATCTAATCAGTGCAAATAAAGAATAAACTATTGCCTCTTGGGCAAAAGTGTTCAATTTCAATAATTTTCTAAACCAAGTCTTGCCCATGAGGTAAGAGTTCCATCTATGTTAATAATCTAATCAGTGCAAATAAAGGATAAACTGTTGCCTCTTGAGCAAAAGTTGTCAATTTCAATACTATTCTCAGCGTCCCTCTTTATGTTTGTGTACGTGCCTGGGTTATTTTCTTTCATCATGTGAAGATACAATGGCAACCTATTGTAGTTCTCTTTTGCGGTTTCTGTTATCACCGTATAGGCATACTGTATCGCTCGCCATCCTTTGTTATAGGATATGATAATTCTATATTTCCTTCTCATTTTATCTACCACGAAGTTGGGTGTGACTACATTGCTAGAGTCGCATACAAGCTCTAGTATGTAGTCACATATGACCTTTGATGTTGCATTCTTGTGGTCAAACGTTATGAAATCAACCGAGCAACTGTGAGCCTTTTCATATGTAGTAACCGGAAAGAGCAAAGAATCGACAATCTTTGAGGCATGAAACCACCACACGCAGTTGTTGTCCAAACATTGCAGTGAATATTTTATTGTGCTTGATTTGATAACCTTAAATTGAATATTGTGTGTAATTGCAATGTTTGACAAGCACGTCATCATATTTTGTTTGTCAATGAAGATCGACTTGACATTTACCTCATTCAAAGAGGCATTGTGCCTCGAAAGAGTAGTTTCGACATCAAGTATCCTCTTTTTTTGGCGTACCCTCTTAATCTTGGATGGCTCAGATATTTTAGCCTTAAATATTTGTTCAATAATCTGTAACTCATTATTTCTATCAATACTTTCAATACTTATTTCGTTTTCATCTATTCCAAGCACAACCCTTGTGAAAAAATAAACAACAAAAGATTAATAACAATTTAATTTAGAATATATATCTTCAACAAGTAAAATCATTAAAGAGTAAGGCATAGTCAACTATTGCCCATGGGGCATCTTTGTCAAAGTCTTGCCTCTAGGGCAAGAGTTATAGGTCATCTGTCAAATCATTACAGACTATGGCAGTGTCAACTTTTGCCCATGGGGCATAACTGTCTAAGTCTTACCTCTGGGGCAAGAGTTATAGGTCATCTGCCAAATCATTACAAACTAAGGCAGTGTCAACTATTGCCTATGGGACATAACTTTAAATGTATGGCAAAATCTGAAGATGCTAAAATCGCACTTGAAACTACTGAATAACACACATTATAGGGGCGATTATAAGAGGGTTGTTTACTTCAGAGATATATTGCAAGTGATACAACATAGTTTATCAACTCAATACTCTGATAGTATGGCCTTGAAAGAGAATGATGTACTGACTATTATTGAGAAGTGGAGCAATATTGAAGAGAGCATGTTACAATAAAAATTTAGGGCTTTGTGTATAAGCTAGGTGATTCAAACCCCATGTATTTTAGTTCAGTTAGACTCAAATATAAGGTATCTAAATGCTATGATAAATTCTTAATTGTGTGAACATCTCATCGAAAAGCTTCAGATGTTAGAGAGAAAACTTTGAATACTTCACTATCTATTCTTAAGCAAACACAACAGGTTAAATTGGCTTCACAACATCAATTTACATGTATACAGATTTTCTAATCATATTAATTTAACGTTGCAAGTCAAATGCACATAATCGTGGCATCGTAAGAGGTCATTATGGACACGTCAATCAGATGGGACATAGCTTCATCATCAATACATCATATTGTGAGGTGAAATGTGTTGATCATGTTTATGAGGAGCAGAGCCACCATGTTCAACATTATAAACAATCAAATCTCCATCTGTATGGAAATATTTGTACGATGATACTAACAAGAACCACGTAATACATGATGAAGAAGATGACACACCAGCTCCTAAGCAAGTTGGATTGCTAAGCTTGTTCAAATACTCAACCAAATTGGATATAGTACTACGGCAAAATGACCTTCTGGACCTCTATACTATATCGTTTTTGTAAGTTGGACAGTTATACTTACATGTTTGTTATCTGGACCCTTGAACCCACTAAAAAGAAACATTTTAAATACTTTTTTGGTGGGTGTAACACACTCTTGCCACGTCTGCCGCCACGTCTGCCGCCACGTCATTTTTAAGTATTACATTAAATTTTATGTTATTTTAAAAATGATACATAAGAAATTAAATATTAAAATAAATTTAATTAAATAAATTCTTTTTATAAATTATAGAAATTCTATTACACAAACACAATAAATTTTTAATTTAAATTAATTTAAATTTTCAACTTTAAATTTAAATTTTTAATTATAAATTCTAATACACAAACACAATAAATTTAATTAAACATCAAATGTATTCTAAATAATTGAAATTTCTCTCCAATTAATTTAAAGTTTTAACTATAAATTCACATACACAAAAATAATAAATTTTTAATTTTTATTTAAATATCTTTAACAATTTATAAAAATTACAAAATTAATCCTAAACAAAATAAAAAATTTAAATTGAGAAAGTAAATAAAACAAAAGTAAAAAGGTAAAAAAACAACAATTTTTTTTTAACAATGAACGACAACAATATCAACCACAGACCCTCTTTAGGAATATATGAATATTAAGAGGCCCGTATCTTGGCTATGCGACCTAGATGCAATCCGAGGTTTGCAGCCATGACGATGTCTTCATTCTCTTGTTTTATCTACAGATCTGAGCTTCAATTCTACCCTTGTAACTTATTTGGATGGTTGTTACCTATTGTGTTGTATTGTTATTCTACAATGGTGTATTTGGTATAAAAGGAAATGCTTTTATGATGAATGTCATCCGTGTTTGGTTTCTAATGTAGCCCTCTGAAAAGAAGAAAGTTGGGAAATTTTAATGAGGCTTACTCTTTTGCGTGCAACTGGTGATTTTGCAGCCATGGCGTGGTTGTTTTCTCTTAGTCTGAGAAAAAATGCGAAATTCTAAGCCTCAAATTTTTTAAAATCGAACTGCGGACCTCTTGTGCTTACATTTAAGTTTTCTCCAATTAGAATGATGTACAGTGGTCATTTGCACTTTTGCCCTTATTTTGTACTGTTCTTCAATTTACACCTCCCATACGGGGGGGGGGGGGGGGGGGGGGGGGGGGGTGTGGGTTGGAGTGGTGGCTGGACGCGGGGAGGAGGCTGGGGAAGGAGGCTAAATGAGGGTGAAGGCTGGGGTGAAAAGGACGGGGAGGAGGGCTTTTTATTTTTTATGATTTATTTTTATTTTTAAATTTATTATTTTTAAAATTTAAAAATATTTTAAATTAAAAAAAATGGAGGGAGAAAAGGATATTTTTTATTTTTTAAAATTTTAATATTATTTTTATTTTATTAAAATTTATTTTAATATAAAATTGGTTGCCACTTGCATCATAGGTGAGTGTAATCACTCTCTTTGTCCTAATCAGCATTTTAATGCCACATAGGCAAAGTCAACGGTCAAAGGGTTTAAAATATTGCTTTTTAGTGGGTTCAGGGGTCCAGATGACAAACATATAAGTAGAAATGTCCAACTTATAAGACTGACATAGTATAGGGGTCCAAAAGGTCATTTTGCCTAGTACTACTATTGTTGGGTTGTATTGAGGCTCTAATAAATGGAGGATCGCTTCCTTGGTATTCTTATATTTTTGGTAATTTCGTAAACAAAATTGCTCTGGACAAAGACAAAGACCAGATGATAAAGGATGTGGAAACGGTAATATATACTTAGACTTTTATAGTATGCTTCCAAAGCTCTCAGTTAATAACCCTTTACCCTTTCATATCGCGAGCAGTAAAAAGAGATGAATTGATGAATACTACTATCCTAAAGTAGACATAACCAATACTACTGTAGTTAACAAAAGATGAAGGATTAAATATGATGTGTGTTCAATAATGAAGGATTTTTTTAACACGAAAAAGTTGTATAATGCAGTGAACTGTACAATAGTAACATTGTTAGCTAAAGTGCCAAATCCTACTACCATTAGAGAGTTTAAACCCATTGCCTGTTACTCTATGTTATACAAGTTAATAGCTAAAGTGCTCTCTCTTAGAATCAACAAGTTAGTGCTTCTTTACTCTCAAAAACATAGGCTGAATTCACCCGAGATGGAAAACACAGCCTTTGCCTCCTAGACCAAACTCTCGCAACTACTCAAACACAATTATAATCCCAATAACAAACTCCCTACAACCTGTTCGACACAATTCCTCATCATCCTCTAATGCTAATTATATCACTAGTTTGAAATACTTGAAACTAATTTCTTGTATCACCTTGACCTTATACGTTTGGCCTTCCCAAAATATGTTGCGTTCAACGTTAACTCCCATATTAACTGCCTTTCCCTCCAATACCGCCCCCCCACAACTACTCAAACACAATTATAACCTCAATAACAAACTCCCCACATCTTGTTCGACGCAATTCCTCAATGGTAAATATGTTACTACAACAACAGCATATCCCAACTTCAGCTTATGTTCACCTCCCCAAAAATCAAATCAATATGCTAATTATATAACGAGCTAAAATTACCACAATGCATCAATAAGCTAAAATTACCACAATGAATTTTGGTGAATTTCATACCTGAAGAACCCTTACAGCTAAAGTTGATTCTGCGAATATTTGAAAGTCGATTATGGAATTTGGAAGAAAGAGATTTAATAGTGAGTATTTTGGCAGGAGATCTATTCTGAAATTTGGAAGAAAGAGAGGAAGAAGGAGGTTTAACGACAAATATTTTGCAGGAGGGTATTTTCGTCCAAGAAAATATGACTTAACAAGTTAAGGCTATTTTAACAAAATTTTTTTATTTGGGGTTAAAATTTGAAAGTCACCCTAATTTGAGTCTATATTTGCAAATCTTTCTTGTGTCCATTGTAGTTTTAGTGTTGCGATTCCTAGATTTAATGGAATTTTCTTTGTTTCTTGTTAAATCTTTTCTCTTTTCACAAATCTCATTAAATTTAACTATCACAGTTTGCTAAATATTTATTCGAATCAAAATTACTCATATTTGAGAAACTTAAAAGATCAAAACTGCTCGGAATATTTAAGAGACTATTTTAAGCCTACTTCAGATATAAGGGACCAAATTGTTATTTTCTAAAGGAGGACTAATAGGAAGGTGGGGTATTGTGGGGCGGGCACACAATTATTTGGCTATAAATTCTCACATGGGGTTTGGCACATTTGAAAGATCACATTTTCAACGAATTGACTACATTTTATTTTATTTTTTGTTGGTGTTCTTGTAACTATGTCTTCATTAGGTTTCAGCTATGGCCATCTCTACGTGCAGCAAAAGCGTCAAATGGAGAAGCAGAAAAACATGGACAACCAAAAATCAAAAGCTAATAATGAAAATAGCAATGGGAAGAAGAAAATTCACCCGGCCGCAGTCATTGCAGCTACAGAAGAATGTCAGCCTAAAGTTCAAAACTCGACCACCAAATGAAATATGTCCTTGGTACCGATCTTGCTCGAACTTTTCAAAAATGTCATAAAATACATATTGACTACTTTAAAAATAGTAGTACATTTTTAAAGAATTCTAGGTGACATTTTCAGAGAGTTCAAGTCGTAGCCTGAAACTTTTAGAAAATTAAGAACTACTTTTACTGAAAAAATTTCCTGCTAGGACTCTTGTATTTTATTATGATGATGCATGTGTTATCTTTTTAACCCTCACCCCAAAAAGGGTTTGGATGTAAACATTGAAAAGGAAATGAAAAAGCAAAAAGAAGTTTCTTTAATTTGTTTCAGTTTTTACCTTGTGTGTGTGTTTTATTTTTTGTTTCAGTTTTTACCTTTTGTGTCTTTAAAATTTAGATTGGAATTTCTAAATCTTATTAAAGAAAAAGTATTTCCTCTCAATTTCTCTTTTCTAATTTTTAATGCTGAAATTTAAATTTTTAATTAAGAATATAAAAATTTTATTCATCTATCCTTAATTCGGAGCGTTAAAAGGGCTGAACGAGGTGGAAATAACAAAAAGCTCAAAAGATTTCTAATGACGAAAAATAGTACTCCTAACTTGACACAAAATTTAAAAATATAAAAAAAAAATTTGAAGCTTGTGGCTTTAAATTAAAGTTATGTTAAATGTATCAAAATACCTTTTAATCTTGTAGTTCTAAAAATGTCATGTAAAAAGTTAAATTTAAAATATTACCAAAAAAAAAGGGGATCATTTTTTTTCAAACAGACTAAAAAGTAAAGTAGGTCATTCTCTTATAAACGGAGAAAGTACTATACTTCTTTCATCCTAATTATGTGAGTTTTTTCGTTTTTTGATAGTTAATTAATTTTTAAAGCTATAAATAAATTAGATCAACTTAATATTTTAAAATTAAAATTAAGATATTCAAAATATATACTCAAATATATTATAACTTGTAAATTATCAATAATCCATAAAAATGATCATATTAGGGCTGCTTAACGGTTGGATAATTATGCTTAGCGATTCAGGTTATTGGTTATCAATTTTTAAATAAAATAATCTGCAAGCCACCCAATAAGATAACAGTTGGTTCGGTATCGGATTAGCAATTAACGGACGGTTATCGAATGGTGTAATGGATAAATTTAAGAGAGAATGAAATATCGAACGATTATTGATAGTTCCTCCGTTTCTTCACCGACTACGTTGTTTGTATACTATGATTGATCTATTTATCAATCTTTTAGGCTTCTTGAGTTTTGTTCGTGTAATTATTTAATAGGTTAAAACATCGAATCAAATAAGAATTTTCTTCTAGACCTAAAATGTATGTAGAAATATTTTTAATTACTGGATTGATAAACAAAAAATTAAAACTTTAATATTATTTGAATTTTTATGTTTTATATCAAACTTTGTGAAGGACACATTTGGGTTGTTCCACCTTTATTGCGGTCCCTTGTGTTGTCAAGAATAATTTATATTTTGGTTTAAGAATAATTTCAGATTTTCTTTACATTTTAGGGAGTCTGACTGCACTTTATGATTAGATGTCACAAGAGGTGAGATGTTATTTTCTAAATTAAGGAGTAGATAAAATAATCAATGGAGTTTTATATGTTGGATTGACAAAAGATACTTATATATCAAGGAGTAAAAATATAATTATAATAATTATTAATAAATTAACAGTTTACCCAATAAGAAAATTGAGTAATCCTTCCCCGCACCAATAAGCTATTAATTATAAAAAATTTATCCATTCCCCAACCATTAATCCAATAACCCATTACAATTAATCAATAAACTAATTTTACGATTGGATTAACGGTTACGGTTGGATTTTGAACAACCTAATCATATACTTGGTCAATCTACACACCCTCATATCCTTTTTGTCATTTTCAGCAAGTAGATTCTTTTCAAAGCTGGTCGAAATGGAGTGGTCAGTCATATTTTAAATTTGTCTCAATCTTACTAATATTGTCTCTTAATCAACAAATACTTAAATTATATAAAAAGATAATGTCATATCCACCTGTTATTACTTATACAATTAAAGCAATTTTTTTGATATAAAAAATTAGATACATTAACAAGATCTCCAACATCAAAATCTATAACTGTCGGCTTTTTATAAAGTCATGATTGATCTATTATTTTCTGTGTATTTAAATTGGAAAATGATTAAATTGTTTCCTGTATACCCACCCTTAAATTGTTTCCTGTATACCCACCCACTAGGTGGGAATACATTGGATTTGTTGTTGTTGTTATTTCCTGTATACCCAATCTAAAGTTCAATATCAGACAAATTATGGTATCTAGCGGTACTTTATTAAAAGACGAAATACATCGATAGACATTCAAACTTGACACAATCTTTTACTTTGATATCTAAAATAGATGGTATTTATTTTTGATACCTCAACTAATATTTTGATGTGTTATTTTGACAATCAGCAAAAATATGTGACGTGTATGCACTACACGCACTAAAACGTATAAAGTGGTCAATAATAGGATATTTGATATTTTTTATCAAAATAATTTTTAAATAATTAATTTAAATTAAAAAATTATTAGTTAAAAAATTATTAATTAAATAATTAGTTTAATTTAACTTAAATTAAATTGATGATCCCCCCATCACCCTAGATCATCTTCTGCAGCACCCACCCCTCACCTCTCCACTCCCCATTCTCACTCCCCACCACCTCCCAAATCGTCTTCTCCAATCCCTCAACCCCAAAAGTACCTATTAAACCCCCCCGCCCCCAATGCCTGCAGTAATATCCCAGCCCCTCCCCGCCCCCTCCCCCTTCCCCCTCCTCCTCCCTCGAATATCATCTTCTTTAATACTAAATTTTGCATAATTTCATTTCTCTCTTAATGCAAAGTTAAGATAAGATGATAGATGATTTTCAGTGAACAGAAGGAATTAATTTCATCCTCATTAATTAATTTTAAAATAAGAAATCTGAGAACAAAGATGATGCAAGAAATTTCAGAACAAAAATGAATTCTTTAATTAAAGGGTTCGTCAGTCACTTTTGAAAAAAATCAATTGAAATTTTTGGTGAATAAGATGCAAGAGAAGTACAATAATGAAAAAAGTGAAGAATAAAAAATGGAAACTGAAGAATTTTTCACAAAATAAATACGATGACATATATAGTTGTTAAAAGTCTTTGAATCAACTCTTAAAGTGTAATGGAGTTTTCATTTTGATTATCCTTTTTAATGGTGAGACTAAAAGACTACTTGCCACTTGCTAGAAATGTTATGAAAATGAGGAATTTGTTGCGTGGAGATTCTATATTAAGTCATATTTCCTTCGTCTCATTTTATGTGTCATCATTTTCTTTTTTGTCCGTCCCAAAAAAATATTATCTTTCTTATTTGGTAACTATATTAAACTCCGTGCCCAATCAAATGACGACACATAAAATGAGACGGAGGGAGTACATTGGTTGATGTTCATTTTCAAAAATGAAAGCTGAAGAATTATGGGTATTAAGAATGAGTATTTACTCCAACTTGAAGGGAAAAAATGATGAAAAGTCATGGGAGAAAGAGTGAGGAAGGACAAGAAAGAAAGATGAAAAAATTATGAACATATTCCTTAAACGCGATCAAAATACGTGTGGAGCACACACAACGATGACTCAGTAAAACGTGTCAAAATGATACACTTAGATACAAGTTGAGGAGAAAATAAACACCGTCTACTTTAGGTGTCAAAGTAAAAGATCATGCCAAATTTAGGTGTCTGTCGATGGGTTCCGCCTTATTAAAATTAAACTCTACTTTGATAGTAAGGCGTCATTTGATTGGGAAAAAATTATTCAAAAATTAATTATATCAAAATTAGTTATCCCATTATGTATATGAGATAACTTATTCCATTACTATGATGTAAATGATGGGATAAATAATTATGAGTTAACTAATACCTCACACCAAATATAAAATAAAATAGTCCTTCATTTTTTCCCAAAACTATTTATCCCTTATACCTCACACCAAACGACTCCTAAATCTCTACAATCATGTCCATCTTAAAATTGTCTTTGTTAACGTAATAGTTTTTTTAAGCAAATTTATGGGATTTTATTAATTTCAAATTAACATAAAAGGCCAAAAGTCCCAAAAGAAAAACACACAAAAAGAAAAAAATGAAAAATATCCGACAGCCCAAGTCTATCTCTTCCTAGTCCATATCCAAATTATTACATATAAAAGTGTAGTAGGGTTCCCTTATTCCCTTGTTTCCTAAACCCTCAACACCTAAAAATATGTTTCCACTGCATCTCAACTCACGCTTCATCTTCCTCCTTCTGTGGATTATCAACACCCTTCCTCGATCGTCTTCAAACTTCTCATCATCATCTTTCAAGAGAAAGTTCCCTTTGATGTTCATTTTCATAATCAAACTAAGATTACTCTGCTAACAGTATCACTTTTTCAGCTGTTTTCTCTGGTGGATGGTTGTGGTTTCTCCTTTTTTGCTGAGGGTACTCGTTCGTGAAAATGGAATTTTTCACTGGGTGAGTTCTTCAACTTCTTTCGATCTTCAAAAAATCTTCATCTTGCTTTAACTATGTTTTTACTGTAGGTGGAATCGTGGCGACGTGCATAGGAAGCTTCACACTTCTTCCCTATAATGGGGGAGACCTTCTTCAGGTTTAAAATACTTGATTAGACCCTAGCCCCTCGCATTTTGCCAAGTCCTTTTTTGAAGGCCATAGATGTCTAGGCTAATTAGCATTTCACCATTTTTTTGTTGCCGTTTAGGTTTTTGTAAATTAACTCTGTGTGAAGAACTTTATGCTTTAGCCCTTACTGCTTCTTCATCCCTTAATTGATAAAACTCTTAAGTATGGGCTCTGTAATTTATCATTTTTGATGATTCCCTTTCCTTTCTTTTCCATGCTCTTAAATTGTTCATAGCTATAATGTAATGCCCCGAGTCTGTACTCCGAACTCTACATGGTGCTCATAATTCTAAAGGACCACAAGCTAACCCATGACTGGTACCTGCTGCAATAACTGAGTAATAATACTGTGATAATTATGCAGAAATTAGGTGAAAACTTGCCATAAGGTTCAAACTGAAAGTAAATACTGAATACTGAAAATTGAATACTGATACCTCTGTCTGAAATATTCTATTCTGAAAAGCCTCTACTGTCTGAACAAGGAGTTGATGGGACAAGCCCCCAACTAACTCCGACTACTAAAATAAACTGATTACTGAAATACTAAAATAATAAGTCTATCCTCGAACTATGAGGACTCATCACTAAGTCTGCTGCTAATAGATTGGACTGCTAAGGGTGCTCGGGAGACCATGTATCTAAACCTATGATATAAGACATCATAGTGCAAGAGAAATGTATGCATCAGTACTTTGAATGTACTGATATGCTAAGTGAGGTAGGCTGAAATACATGGGTTCATATGCATGAACAATTCTACTGAATGACATGAATATAACTGGATGGGAGTACATGTATGAATACTTATACTATAATCTGAGGTCATAATAACAATGGATACTGAGTTCTGAATTAATAATTTACTAATATCTGAGGTTACTGATACTATATAACTGATAGCTGAATGACTGTATCTGGCAGTCCTGATTCTGTGGAATTGTGCTGAGTTTTGTACTGAACTGAGTGATTGTGTCTGACAGTCCTGAATCTATAAAACTGAACTGAATTCTATACTGAGACTGAATCTGAATCTGAAACTATGGGAGGTAATCATCTAATCGACATGCCCCTTTCTGAATAGATTGGGGTCCAACTTGTAACCCCAGTTGGAAGGGTGTCAGTACCGTGCCACGGGTAAAGAAAATTATGTGTTAACCCTCTCTACCAGGAAGCTCTTTCATTAACCCTCACTGGCAGTAAAACTCATGTGAGATGTATCAATCCTAATCTAGAAGGAAGATATCTCAACCTCGCTGGCTGCATAGTTTTGTAACACAGGGATTGCTACTAGGAGTCAAACCCTCTGCTGGTAGGAATGCCCCCATCCCTGGGTTAACTCGGTGCTGAATCCTCCTCCCAACTAAATAGACACTAAACTAATTTTCTAGTTCATATTAGGCTTGACTGAACTGTTACTGAGCTTACTGAGTTCCTTTGACTGATGGAATACTACTGAATTCTGTTAGCTGAGTGAACTTACTGAGGTCTAAACTGAATACTGAACTAGACGAGGCTAATGCTAAGTCTACTAAGTTGTTTCTTGAGTCATGTAACTGACTGAGAGTACTACTGATCGTGACATGACTTAGATTATTCTGTAAGTGACACTTGCTCTAGGTAAACAACTAAATTATCGGGTATTAAATACCCCCAGGACTCAATAGCATAAAAAGTAAAGCGTCACATGACCTTGCATAGCATGCAAATGCACACTTGTTCATAATGCATCTATAGAGGTATTTTATCAATCACTTGCATGGCATGAACTAGTCTACATACTAGCATGATGTAATTTTATTATTACTTTCACATGAGTAGTTCACCAAACACTTGGATGGCATAGTATATACACATAATACTAAACAACATGTGAGCATCATGATTGAATTCTAAATTCACAATTCCATGGGTTTCAACATGAATTCACATGACAAATCACACATGTCAGATAATTCTACATCAACCTTGTAATAAATCATGAAATAGAGCACCCAATTAAATAATACTAATGAATACACTTTAATTCCAAATCATGGAAATCATGAAAGCAATCTACTTAAAGTTTAAAAGAGTTTCTTGGACTCCAAGGGTAGAAGGAACCCTTGGATGAACACTTCACATACCTTGGTTGCTAAATTCTTGAAGAATAAATGGTGAAATCTAGAGCCTTGGCTTTGAAATTAAATCACCTAGGGTTCTTGTTCTTGAGAAATTTGAGAGAAAGTGAGTGTATATTACTTAATGAGGGGTGAATCTCGTGTTTTACGGCTGAATAGGGGTGGAAAAAAAACCTAAATACCCCTAAGGATGCAGCTTTTAATGATTGAAAATTGACTTTCGACGTGCAGACCGACGCGCCACGTCATTAACATCAACGTGATGTCCAATGCGCCGCATTGAGTCCGTGTCAGTTCACTAGAAACTTGCACTGAGCTGAGGGAAAAATTATCTATCGACGCGATGGATGACGCGACGCATCGAGATCGCATCGACTCACTATTTTGGTCACTTGAACATGGTCTAAACGAGGTCCAAAAAATCCAAAACTTGTCCGGAGGCACCTACTAAAATTTCTGATCATGAATCAATCTAAAGATCGATACTTTAATGTCATAAGAGTCATGAAATAGAGTTGCCAATTTACGAAGGGCAAAATAATACTAAGTCTGAATACTTAACTAGAATATTCTAAGTCTAGGATCCCTTAGCAAGCTTAAAAGACTGAGTTGAGCTTAGAATTTTGTAGGGTCTTACAATATCTCCCCCTTGAGAACATTCGTCCTCGAACGAGACTGATTAAACTAAGAATACTGATAGACTGGACTTAGACACTGAAAATGCATAACTGAAACATAATTTCATGACTGAAATTATTGCTATACTGAATTACCATACTGAACATGCATATCTAATGCATTAGTACATAGATGAACATGATTCACGAATTCATGACTAGGATTACTGATAAGCTGGACTTTTATACTGGACATGCATGTCTGATGCATGAGTACATGACTGGACTGATTCGTGAATGCATGACTGAGTATGCAACGTTAATTGATACCAAGTTGGTAGCTATATCCGAACATGAGGCTGAGTAAATTCAAAGAAAAATTGTTACCTTAGGCTGAGTATGAGCTTGCCGAGAAGAGGTGAGGATACTTGGTTCACATGTCTGCTTCTGTTTCCCAAGTAGCTCTATCCACGGACTGATTCCACCAAACTACTTTGACTAAAGGGACTTCTTTGTTCCCCAGTGTTTCGTCTCTGCGCACACGCAAGTGTACGCGATCGTGCAAGTAATATAATGACTTAGACAATCAGATATCATTCCCACGAGAATCAATAAACTAGAAATTTATTCAATCTTTAGTTTAAGACAATTGGGTATTAAGTGCTTGAAGGTATCAAGATGATTTTGATTTTATAAATAAAATGTAAATTAATAAACAAGAAATAATTAGTGACAACTAGAGCAAAGCAAGAAAAGGTTGTAATCAATAATGAGGATGATTCCAGGATTGAGATATTTCGAACAATCATACAATTCTCTATTTTTATCATAGTCTAATTGGTTTTCAGGTTGATGATTTGCAAGGTTTATGCAACGATCTTGGTCTCCCGACCTCAAATCTTTTATCTATTGAATGTTGTAGCTACAACTCCCGCAGAGATACAACAATTCTTCTAGATTCATGAAGTTGTCTTCTTGCAAGTGAACCAAGCAAGGCTTCTAGGTATATCCCTATCCTAGATGCTAATTCAGATCCCTTATTTCATAAAAGAATAAGAACCTTGCTCCCTAATTTCTTCGTTCTATCCTACGATTCTCCTCCCAGATGCACATAAAAATATAGATTTATTCTAATGGTGGTCAATCATTAAAATAGTAAGCTCAAGAAATAAAGAACAACCCAGATGATAATCCAAAAAGAAACTATGAATAAGAATATAAGAGTAATCATGCTCTTAGCCTCAACCCCAGAAATAGGGTGTTTAGCTACTCATGTTTGAATTCATCATCTAAAATAAGTAATAAATCATACCCAAAAACAAGTCTTGAAGTAAAGAAATTTAAAAGAATATCTAAGAACCCTAAAAGAGAGATATTTCTGCTTTTCCCCGCTGCTATACTTGCCAAAGTCCCCTAAAATTATCTTGGATTTTTCCTTTTATAGCTTGGAAAAAACACTTAAAATATTCCCGATTTTTCCACATGGCGCGTCGCGCCATTCCTTCAGTTACCATTTTTCATTAAAATCTGGGCAGTCGCGGAGCTTAAATATTCCTTGACAATTGTAAAATGCACCCTCACCGCGACACGCCACTATCGCGGTGAGCCACTAGATTGGGGCAATTGTGAAATATTCATCCTCCGTGACGCGCTAAACTTTCAGGTCACAAAATCTGATAAGTGAAACTGCTCCACGACGTGGTGGTTTCGCGAACCTTCACTAGAATTTGACCATTGCTATTTTGTTGGTCAGCGCGATGTGGAGTGTCTTCAAATGAGGATTTTTACTTTCCAGCTTTCATTTTTTAGCTTAATTTCACTCCCTTGCATTCCTTCAATCCTTCTATATCATCGTTGTATCCAAATACGCATAATTCTTCATGATTTTTATCCTGAAAGTACTAATCATATCCATTAGGCACGAAACGGAATAAAAGCTGAATTATACTTAAGAATTAATACAAAAGTTCTTGAACTAAGTCTAAATCTGGGTGCATATTGGTGCTTTGAGCATATAAATATGCCCAAGATCACCACCCCACACTTAAAACCTTGTTCGTCCTCGAACACATGAATTCAAAAGCATAATTACTTCCTCTTTACATCATAATCTCAAAGTTATGTTGCAATGGGCACTTACACTTTGCATCTCAAAGTTATGTTGCAATGGGCACTTACACTTTGCAATAGCGTATTCTTACATCATCTTGTCAAAACAACTTTTAGCAATATGATACAATTTAGTACAAATTTTTCTATCTCAATAATGAATTTCTAACATGTCGGCAAACTCAATCAAAGAAACACAATAAGTAATTCGGCTTTCATCCTCCTGCATCCCCACTCAAGAAAGTTTTCCATATTAACTCACACTAATATCTATGCAAAAATAGGGAGTTTCAACATCTAATCACTCGCTCTCAACAAAGAATTCATACATGCTAGTGAACGAACCATAAGCTTGACCATAGTATCCTACTCCACTAATAATTGGATGTTTGGGTGAAGGATCAACTAGGTCTTTTTTGGATTGTATAAAATCTTAGGGACAGGTAGGTACTATTTGGGGAAATAGTGACTATTGCTCCTAAACGTTTTAGTACAAGAATTATCAACAAGAATTATCAATTAACTCTATTCTCCAATACCAATTTATCATTCTATTTTCTCCCCATTCTTTTATTTTTCAACTCCTCTTTCAATTAGCTTATTTACTCAAATCGGGTTGGAAGTAATAATCATTCCTCCCACATATTTCTCTTTTTGCGTACCAATTTCATGTTATGCACCCCTATTATAGCCACCCTTAACTTAAGTGAAGCCTTCGTTAAGGTGAACATTATCCATCTGGACCAGGTCCAAAACAGGGTCATTGTAACATTTCTATCTACTAACTCCCAATTAACCCAGAATCATCAAGCATCAATAATAACTACTTTGGGGGCATCAAAGTTTTACCTTTTATCCTCCTCATTTACGCTCTTAATCTCCTCTTAGTTTTATGTTAAAATGCTCAGGAGCTTATTTGGATCAAATTAAGATTTAGCAAAGAAAGGATAGGGTTACATAACAGGATGCCAAAGAAAGAGGTTATAGGATCAAAGGGTCTATTTAAATTAGAAACAAGGCTGTCAAAGAAATGCCTACATCACTTCCTACACCCAACACCCTTTATTTCGCTTTATAGACACACCGGGCAAGTTCTAGTCATTTCTATTCTTGTAGAATATACACAAACCCTTACAATCACAGTGTATGCACAAAATCAAACCAAGGTTCCCAATCATGCTCTTTATTGAATTCAAAATTAAGACAACACATCAAATTTCATTTATCGAGATTAAATCATCAGTACTCAAATAAAAACACTTTTATGCTTATTTATGCTCAAATTAATTTCCATTACTGCAAAGATAGCCAATTCCACACACTCCTCTAAGAAAGTGATTAGGTTCTGGTATATTTCTTTACTTCCTACGACCACTCCCCTTAAGACAGTCGCCATCCATCTATCATAGGGGATGGCAACTAACTATGAGTGTTTATTCCTAATTACCAAAGAAGGCAAAGGCAAACGTAACTACTTGAAAATTAAACTTACCAATGAGGGTGAAAATAACAATAAAATAATACTTTAAACTGAAGCAACATGCGATAAATTCTAGAGAGGGAAAATTGCAATCGATAAAGTTACTATTACAGACCAGCGTTCCGATTAGCTAGAACTCCCAAAATCAACCGAACAGAAAATAAAATTGTTCAACCATAATAAAAAAACGAAAATGAAATAGAATACGAAAAGAACCCACCACCCCATACTTAAATAAAGCACTATCCCAGTGCTTCTAAATAAGCCTATGGTAGGGTGGCAGTATACTCCCTGGTCACTCAAACGAGACTATAGCAGTCATATCCTCAGGAGTCCCGTCCATATAATCACCATCATCATCAGACTGGTCCTCTTCATCCGACTCCATGTCTGAATCCCTGTACCTGTGCTCTTCATCAGTTGGTATATCATCATCAACCGGCTCAACAAAATCTGGGCCAATTCTCAACATAGTCCTAGCATGGTGCCCGAGTGGATAATTGAGATCTACAGCATAGAGCTCCTCTGGTGTAGCTGGTCTGCCTCCCGTCTTCACTAGCATTATCATAAGACCATACAGCCTACCCAGTACCTCATTAGTCCTCTTCTATCGCTCTAGCATAGTCAAAATTAGGCTCGCTACCCCAGATGTACTCCTTGCATGTGTTATTTCCATAGGGCGAGTAATAACCTTAGGCTTATACCCGCTTGGGTACGCATCTTCTTCATCATAAAAAAAATTACATTACCCACATTTCTCTCCACATCAGGACACATCAGGGAATATATCAAACATACCCTATCCCGAATAACCTCCGTCATATGTTTCCCTTCAATCAAGCATGAATAAATAATAAGACCCCCACATCCTTTCTTCCTTGTTCATCTCAGCATAAAGGAAAGAAGAATGCAGACCTGTAACACGATGCCTAGTCCAATGAGCTGAGGACGCTGACCACACAACAAATGCCTGATATGCGCATATAGAGGAGAAATAATAAACTGCCTTAAGAAATTTGGGTTTGCTTCTGGTATACCCAACAAATCAATAATATCAGTAGTAGTGAATCGAACTACTTTCTCGTGAACCTTCAACAAATGTTCAGGATGACTGGGGTTCCAATTGGCATAAAACTCTCTAACTAAGTACAAATTGCACTCAGCTAGCTGATGGAAGATAAAATTCATATTGATTGCCTCAATTCTTCATACCATGGATGGACATTTACTCATGAGACTGGCACGATAAATATATAACTCCGAGATATACTTGGCATCCATATACTTGGAATATCACTATTTCCCATCCTTGCGAACAGCTTTGAATCCAAATTTGTGAACTTTCCACCTCTAAAGTGGTGGGCCCTAGGCACCCTATTCAGTTGACCTTCAGATGGTCTGCTCCTCTTCCTAGCAGGTACAGAAGGTCCTGTCTTTGCCTTGCCTTTGACTGGTTGTGGTTCCATAATTCCTGTAATACAGAAGATGCAACAAACATTTGAGTATGTTAAACTTGGGACTAGCTAAACTGAGTGTACATTACGAGTGACTTTGCACCCCATACTTAGTTGTTAGCTAAAACACATGCCTCAAAATCTACGGTACTCAGACTTCCCTTTATTGACCTTATTATTATATTCAAAGACATCATGTTTCTCTTTGGGACACTACATCTTCTTTCATTTCCTCAACACCCAACATTATCTCATCTACTCCCATGTAATCACTCAATAAGAGACTATGAATAAGATCATGTTGCTTCAGCATCTCGCATCAAAGGATTATTTTTCTAGAATTCTACTAAATCAACTAACCTCAAATGAAATTAACCCCAACTTCCTAAATCTTCTTGCTTCACACATCTAGCTACAATGCCCCCACATTCCTTGACCTCGCAACTAACATTTGAAAAATAATTTCCCCCAAATACCTTCTGTATATAACCATTCTATTATGACATCACAAAGATTACAAGACAATATATCATAGACAATGCTAAAATTTATAACTACTAAGATAGGAAAAAACAAGATTATGCCCCAAAATGCTAGTTAACATCACAAAACACTAATAAAAAGAAATAAATTTAAATCTTAAAGCACATACCTCAAAGGTTGAAAGAAGGATGAGATTTGGGGAAAATTTTAGAAGATTAGTAGGATGGAAAGGTGAGAAGGCGGTGCTTGAGAGGGAAATAAGAGGGTTTAGGGTTTTGAGGGGGTATTTATAAACGGGCGGGTCGGGTTAGCTTTAATTCACTATTTATGCCTGATTTTAACCCCCTCCGCGATGCGGTAGGATCATGTAGACCTACTGGAGAATGCCAATTGCCATTTAACTAACCACCGTGATGCGTTAAATTTCGTGTTAAGTCACTGTAAATTTACAATTGTTACTTTTCTCCATGTCGCACTGAGTATCGCGACCGGCTACTGGAATTTGACAATTGTCAAATCACACTTCTCCACGTCGTGATGGAAATCACGGATCCTTACTGGAATTTGACAATTGTCAAACCACCCAGCTCAGCATCGTGCCATTCTTTAAAATCAGATTTCCTTGTGTAATTTTCATTCTTTTCTTACCTGAGAAAATCCCCACTTATACATATCATTTTGCAAACCTGATTTCTTTCCTCAATTGAGGTAATCTCCTCATTTTTACTTTGCAATTCCCTACAATCTCAAACAAAAACAACAAATATTATAAGTAAAAGTGGGTTGCCTCCCACTCAGTGCCTTAATTTTGGTTGTGGCACGACTCATCATTTGTATTTTTCTTTTCATTTTGATTTTAAATCTAAAAATTAAACTATCTATTACAATACATGTGTGGGTTTCCTCCCACATAGCACCTTATTTTACATTGTGGCACGACTCAGGTCATCATCACTCATCAGCAAAAGTGATAGATTCCTTGTGCTTATCCGGATGATCCACCCAATAATGCTTTACACGCTGTCCATTCACAAGGAACTTCTCCATATTCTGTTTATTCCACAACTCCACAGCTCTATGGGGTGTCATACGTACCACCTCAAAAGGTCCAAACGATTTCGATCATAATTTACCCAGAAACAACTTAAGCCACGAATTACACAACAACACAAGTTGTCCAAGTTCAAATTCCTTATCTTGAATTTGCTTGTCATGCCATCTTTTGGTCTTATCCTTATAGAGCTTGGAATTTTCATAGGCGTGGAGTCTAAACTCATCAAGCTCATTCAGTTACAATAACTTTCTTTCCCCAACGGCAGTCATCTCAAAGTTCAGCTTCTTCACCGCCCAATATGCTTAGTATTCCAATTCTACAGGAAGATGACACGCCTTACCATATACCAAGCGATATGGAGATGTCCCAATGGGCATCTTGTACGCTATTCAGTATGACCAAAGTGCATTATCTAGCTTCTTCACTCAATCTTTTCTATGCTCATTCACGGTCTTCTGAAGTATTTTCTTAATTTCCCGATTGGATACCTCTACTTGTCCACTCATTTGAGGATGGTATGCAGTGTAAACCTTGTGCCTAACATCATACTTAGCAAGAAGATTTTTAAACTAGGTGTTGATAAAGTGCGTACCTCTATCACTAATTATTGCTCTTGGCGTACCAAATCTGGAAAATATGTTCTTATTCACAAACTTTAGCACCACTCTTGCATCATTAGTCAGACTCGCCATAGCTTCCACCTATTTAGAGACATAGTCAACCTCTACAAGAATGTACAGATTACCTTTCGAAGGTGGGAATGGGCCCATGAAATTGATCCCCCAAACATCAAAGACTTCCACTTCTAAAATATTGTTGAGGGGTATCTCATGAATCCTAGATATAGTACCCAACCTTTGACATTAATCATAATTCTTTACAAAAGCCACTACATCTCTAAACAGAGTAGGCCAAAAAAAATCTAATTGCAACACTTTTCTCATAGTCCTCTCACCCCCATGATGTCCACCATAAGGAGATGAGTGGCAGTCTTATAACACCTTTAAAAATTCATCCTCTAGGATACACCTACGAATAACTCCATCTGGACCCTTCTTGAAAAGGTATGGTTCATTCCAAATGTAAGCACGAGAATCATGAAGTAATTTCTTCCTTTGTTGTGTGATGGCCTCAGGAGGATACACCTCACAAGCTATCAAGTTCACAATGTAAGCATACCATGGGAACTTAACTGCATATAATGACAACAACTTCTCATCAGGAAACTCTTCCTTAATACTCAGAAAGTCATCCACAATATGATCTTGATTTTCCAGTCATGAAAAATGATCAGCAACTTAATTTTTAGCTCTCTTTCTACCTCGAACCTCAAGATCAAATTCTTGAAGTAGAAAAATCCACCTAATTAGTCGTGGCTTCGCATCCTTTTTGTTCACAAAATACTTAATGGCTGCATGATCTGTATGAACAATGACCTTGGTACCAACTAAGTAAGATTGAAATTTGTCAAATGCATATACCACGGCCAACATCTCTTTTTTTGTAACTGTGTAGTTAACTTGAGCGTCATTCAGCAGCTTGCTAGCATAGTAGATCGATCAAAATACCTTCTCTTTTGTCTGGCCCAACACTACTCCCGCTGCAATATCACTAGCATCACACATCAGCTCAAAAGGTAACTCCCAATCTGGTGCAATCAAAATAGGTGCTTCCGTCAACTTCTTCTTAAGCTTCATAGAACTCAGCCCCGAACTCGAACTTGGCTTTCTTCTCTAACAATTTGAACATAGGACTTGAAATATTTGAGAAATCTTGAATGAATCGTCTATAGAACCCAGCATTTCCTAAAAAAAACTCTGCACTCCTTTGTCTGTGACTGGATGAGGCAATTTTTCAATCACTTCAACCTTTTCTTTGTCCACTTCCAGCCATTTGCATGACACTTTATGGCCTAAGACAATTCTTTCCTTAACCATAAAATAACACTTTTCCCAATTCAACACCAAGTTTGTTTCTTCGCATCGAGCTAGAACTTTGTCGAGATTTTGCAAACTCTTTTCAACTGAATTACCATACACAGAGAAATCATCCATGACTACCTCCATAAATTCTTTCACCATGTCTGAAAATATTGCCATCATACACCTCTGAAATGTAGCAGGTGCATTGCATAAGCCGAAAGGCATGCGTCTGAACGCATATGTATCATAATGACAAGTAAATGTGGTCTTCTCTTGGTCTTCCGGTGCTATGCTTATCTGATTGTAGCCAGAGTACCTATCCAGAAAACAATAATATTTTTGCCCCGCCAATCTATCCAGCATTTGTTCAATGAAGGAAATTGGATAGTGATCTTTACGAGTTGCTTCATTCAATATCTGATAATATATATATATATATATATATATATATATATTCTCTAATCGGTCACAGTATATATGGGAACTAACTCATTATCATCATTGGTTATTACTGTCACTCCTCTCTTCTTTGATATATAGTGCACTGGACTCACTTATTTGCTATCAGAAATTGGGTAAACAATACCACTATCTAACCACTTGATCACTTCTTTCCTGACTACCTCCTTCATCACAGGATTCAATCTTCGTTGTTGCTGTACTCTAGGTCTGTACCCCCCTCTTCCATGTAAATATTATGCATGTAAAATAATGGATTGATTCCTAAAATGTCAGACATCTGCTAGCCAATCGCCTTCCTTCTCGTCCTAAGAACCGCTACAGCTTCTTTTACCTGTACATCTGATAATTTTGTAGACAAAATAATAGGCAAGGAATCTTGATCACCAAGAAAAACATATTGTAAGTGAGGAGAAAGAACCTTAAGCTCCAAGTTAGGAGCTTCTTTGACTGAAGGCCTGGGTGGTGGGCCAATTGGTCTATTCAAAGGCTCAATAAACACTTTATTTGTCTCAATTACGGCTAAATTCATAACCTGGACCAATTCCAATACTTCCATATCTCCATACAGATCATAACCCATCAAAGTTTGCTCTAATGGATCATCAGACAAAAGCAACTGCCAATTCAAAGCAAGATCAATAATCGATATAGAAGATAACTCCTCATATATGGCTAGAAGCTTCAATGCTTTATACACATCAATGAGTGAATGTCCTGTTGCTAAGAAGGGTCATCCAAAAATAAATAAAACAAATGGATCATCCTCAAAGTCAAGAATCACAAAATCCACTAGAAATATTAAAGATCCCACTTGGACGAACACATCTTCAATAATACCATCTGGTCTAGCAAGTGACCTATCTACCAACTACAACATAATAGTCGTGGGTTTTGGACTCCCAAGACCCATCTTTCGATACCATGATGTGGGCATGAGATTTATGCTAGCACCCAAGTCACACAATCCACGTGCACAAATAGTCTGACCAATGGTAATCTGCAAGGTGAAACTACCCGAATCCTTCAACTTCATGGGTAGTTTATTTTGAATTTTAGGCATGCACTCTTGAGTAAGTGCAACTGTAGCATATTCAGTCAATGGATTCTTATTTGCAATAATATCCTTCAAGTATTTAACATATTTTGGCACACTCTGCAGAATGTCAACAAAAAGAAAGTTTACTTGAACTTGTTTTAGAAGATCTAGAAACTTCTTAAAACTGGCTTTCTCTTGATGCTTCCTTTCTCTTTGAGAAAAGGGTAAGGGGATAGTCTTCTTCTCCACATGAATCTCTTCACTAGCCTCTTTTTTCTTGACTTCCGCTTCTACATTCTCTTGCAAACTTTCATTAATGACTATGGGATTATCCTGCTCCTGAACCGTTTCCTTAGGTTGCAGCCCACTCTTTTTTGTAACCGCATTCACCTATTTAGGATTAGCCTTAGTGTCTCTAGGCAATGCTTCTTGTGGCCTTGTATTCTGTGATCCTGCAATTTGACCCAACTGCAACTGCAAATTTCTTGTAAGCAATTGCTGACTCTTCAACTCAGCTGTAAACTGTGCTTGTTGAGCCTTTATGTCTACCATAAACTAATCTTGTTGAGCCATAAACTGCTTAATCAACTCCTCCATATTACTATTCTGAGCAGTCACCTGATTATTCTAAACCAGTTGTGGATTTGATTGCACTGGTCCTTTATACTGATTTGTATTCTGTGCCTGATGTCCACCCCATGAGAAATTAGGGTGGTGCCTCTAATTTGGATTATACGTACAGCTGAAATTCTGTTGACCCTAATGATTTGCATTCCCCATATAGTTGACTGAATTTGGATTAACAGAACATGCATCTTCTTTATGCTCACCAATTTTGCAAACTTCACACCACGAATATACCTGTTGAACCACGTTTATTGTGGTTGTTGGTTATGTTGCACCTAACCTTAAGTTGTTGAGCTGAGTAGTCATATTATTTTGCATTGCTACAATCTGTGCTTGTAATGCAGTGAACTAATCAACTTCCAAAACACCTGCAACCTTCTTGGGAGCATTCTTTGAGTCTGCATGCCAATCAGGATTCCCTTGTGCGATTCGATTCCCTTGAGTCTCCAAAGCTTGCCCCCCTACTGTTGAATCCAAGAGAATATTTGTATTAGACTCAAGTACTTCTATAAATGTGTGCACCAAAACATCATTCGATTCATAGTAATGAGGACAACTTCTAAGCATGCCCTTGAATCTCTCCCAAACTTGATAAAGATTTTCTCTAATTTTTTGTTTGAAACTCAATATATCACTCCTCAATCGTGCAGTCTTCTGGGATGGAAAGAATCAAATAAGGAACTTTTGAGCATAATCTTTTCATGAAGTGATGGAGTGATGTGGTTCAGCATGTAACCGTCTCTTTGCTTTCCCCATTAGAGAAAAAGGGAAGAGTGTCAATCTGACATAATCAGTATTCACATCTTCAGGAATATATGTATCGCTTATTTCCAGGAAGATCTGTAAGTTTAACTGCCGATCCTCATGTGAAAGTATGTGAAATTCCCCCACAGATTTCAACAATTGCAACATATTTTGTTTCAATTCCAACCGACCTTATTTTTCAGGCTTCCGAATGTTGTTAGTCATATGGTTCATAAGTGGGATTGCCACCTCACGAACAGGTCTTACGGCTAGTTGAACAGGAACAACTAGAATAACAGGAGCTGGAATATTTTTAATATTTTGATCAGCAATAATTGGATCTCGTATTTCAGCCATTTGTCCCTATTAAATGTAATATTGAGCTCTTCGCCTTTGATGAAAATTACTTCTGGTTCTGTAAAGGGCTCTACTAACTCTTTATCCCTAGCCAGTCCAATGTTAATCTAAACCTGCAAAAATTCAGCCACTAAGACCAAGTTGTTAACACTTAAACTTATTATCAAAAACCAAAAAATTAAGTAATTTACTAATTCTATTTGATCCCCAGCAACGGCGTCAAAAACTTATTGCGTCTCTACGCACACGCAAGTGTACGCGATCGTGCAAGTAATATAATGACTTAGACAGTCAGATATTGTTCCCACGAGGATCAATAAACTAGAAATTTATTCAATCTTTAGTTTAAGACAATTGGGTATTAAGTGCTTGAAGATATCAAGATGATTTTGATTTTATAAATAAAATGTAAATTACTAAACAAGAAATAATTAGTGACAACTAGAGCAAAGCAAGCAACGGTTGTAATCAATAATGAGGATGATTCCAGGGTTAAGATATTTCGAACAATCATACAATTCTCTATTCTTATCACAATCTAATCGGTTATCAGGTTGATGATTCGCAAGGTTTATGCAACGATCTTGGTCTCCCGACCTCAAATATTTTATCTATTGAATGTTATAGATACAACTTCCATAGAGATACAACAATTCTTCTAGATTCATAAAGTTGTCTTCTCGCAAGTGAACCAAGTAAGGCTTCTAGGTATATCCTTATCCTAGATGCTAATTCAAATCCCTTATTTCATAAAAGAATAAGAACCTTGCTCCCTAATTTCTTCTTCTATCCTACGATTCTCCTCCCGAATGCATATAGAAATATAGATTTATTCTAATGGTGGCCAATCATTAAAATAGTAAGCTTAAGAAATTAAGAACAACCCAGATGATAATTCAAAAACAAACTATGAATAAGAATATAAAAGAATAATCATGCTCTTAGCCTCAACCCTAGAAATAGGGTGTTTAGCTACTCATGTTTGAATTCATCATCCAAAATAAGTAATGAATCATACCCCAAAACAAGTCTTGAAGTAAAAAAATTTAAAAGAATGTCTAAGAACCCTAAAAGAGAGAGATTTCTGCTTTTCCCCACCGCTATGTTTGCCAAAGTCCCCTTAAATTATCTTGGATATTTTTTTTATAGCTGGGACAAAACACTTAAAATACTCCTAATTTTTCCACATGGCACGTCACGCCATGCCTTCAGTTGCTATTTTCCATTAAAATCTGGAAAGTCATGGAGCTCAAGTATTCCTTGACAATTGTAAAATGCACCCTCACCGTGGCGCGCCACTATTGAGGTGAGCCACTGGATTGGGGCAATTGTGAAATATTCATCCTTCACGATGCGCTAAACTTTTAGGTCATAAAATCTAATAAGTGGAAATGCTCCACGACGCGGTGGTTTCATGGACCTTCACTAAAATTTGACCATTGTTATTTTGTTGGTCAGCGTTATATGGAGTGTCTTTAATTGAGGATTCCTACTTTCCATCTTCCATTTTTTATCTTTATTTCACTCTCTTGCATTTCTTCAATCCTTCCATATCATCATTGTATCCAAATGCGCACAATTCTTCATGATTTTTATCCTGAAAGTACTAATCATATCCATTAGACACAACACGGAATAAAAGATGAATTATACTTAAGAATTAATACAAAATTTCTTGAACTAAGTCTAAATCTGGGTGCATATTAGTGCTTTGAGAATATAAATATATCCAAGATCACTCAGTCTACGAATTTGATAGTCAAGGATTTCGACGGGAGTCTCTTCATAAGAGAGGTTGTTCTGAATACCTATGCCCTCTATAGGTCTACAACTACTGGGTCACCTAAGCATTTCTTAAGCAAGGATACATGGAACACTGAATGTACTGAAGCTAAGTCTGAAGGCAACTTAAGCTCGTAAGCTACCTTTCCAAAAAGGTTGAGAATTTGGTAAGCACTGACGTATCGGGGACTGAGTTTCTCCTTCTTGCCAAACCTCTTCACTTCTTTTATATGAGAGATTTTCAAGAACACAAAATCACCGATCTCCAACTCGAGATCATGTACTGAAATGCATAAATGGGAACATGAGAACATAATTGAGCCTGAAATGTGATACAGGAACTGAATATCATGAATGAAACTGAGTCTCTGAATACATGGCTTATGGATGAGATCGGAACTTGAGGGTCCACCTATGAGTACCCACTACTTCAAATTGGATTTGTTACATAAAAAGAAGATGGATGTTTTAGGTCATGAAAGCTCAAGGATTATAGTGCATCTCTCCCTTAGGACATTATGTCCCCTGAAGAATGCTGACTTGGCTAAAATATTGAGAAATAACTGCGATGATGTACAGGGCACCTATGAATTGAATCATGACTGCATTTTGAGGTTTTGAAACTGAGGTATGACACCTTAACTGAGCTAAACTCACAACCACATGGTTGCTCGATCTTGGAATAATTACATTCATGAGACTTCGGATAGTGCGACTAGATGGAAGAATGGGAAACCTAACCATACAAACATTGTCCTCCTAACTACTAAACTGAATTGTTGTTTTTCGAACTAACTTATGTTGAAAACTTATATTCGACTGGAGCCTTTCTTTGACACTCTTTCTATATAGTTATAGTGGCTTTAGAGAGAAAGGAGTTTTGGCATAGTTGAATAAAATAGCTAAATAAGAAAATCACATCCTGGCTAAAATTCTATAAGATGAGTCGGGGCCTATGAAACATCATCTAAGATGAAGTGACTAAGCCTTATGCACTGCGATTATAAATTTTCAAGCTTAGACTTATCACTTGAATACTTCCTCATCTGTACTTTCCCTATTAGTACAACACATCACCTGAGACTACTTAAAGTATTCACATGGTGTTGAGTATGAGTGCATAAACTTACTAACTTATCTGATTATTTGAATGGTTGATAACTGAATACTTGGTCATGTAATATTGAATAATACTTAGTCTGAATAACTGGATTGGAACTGTAGAGTATCTTGCATATGAGGTAAGGACTGACTGGGTAACATGAGGTAACTGAGCATGAATTCATGGAAACTGTATTATTTTAGAAGGCAAGACCAAGTGTATACCATGGCTCTGAAATAGTCTATAAACTGAGGTACTAAAATACTGATAAGTGAATAACTGATAACTGTACGTCATGGTCAAGTAAATCTGAAACTGAACTGAGTTACTGATCCGATTACTGGATTGGGATGGTGACTGAGACTGTCCTGGAACTGAATACTGGGTTCTGATAACTCTACCTACTAAGGTCTGATCTGGACTAAATTCTTCCACTATATTCAAGCCTACTTAAATCTCCGAAATGCATTTAGCCACTTACACATCAACATGACATTCAATCTTATCTTTATAACTACAGCCTCATGTAAAACTAGCATGCAATAATCTTTCCTTAACATGAAACATTTACTCTCTCCCTTCTAAGCACCTGCTCATCACTACATTATTTCGTAAGGAGAGTCCACTGAAGGGTTAAAACATGAGGACCTGATGTATGCATGAATACTATACCAAACTCGACACTTAACTAAGGTATGAGGAATAGAATATTAACACCATGGATTTATCAAAAGATCTAAACTGAGGATATGCATAGAGAAATCTTAATTTAGCCGATCGCTAGGAGTGTATCATGGGTCATGGGAACTGAGCATACTGTATAGCATGACATGGGTACCTGAGTCATGAACTGCATGACCTGAGTTAGGGGTTTCTGTATTCATGGAACATGATTCATAACACTGAGTGAATTTGAACTCCTTATACTGGGAACTATAAGTGTGTATGATTGCTATCGTGTATGAGTATGATCTATGATCATAGAGCTGGCATGTAAGATATGAACAAATATCATGATAAATAATGGGTTTCGAGAGTCTAGAATACAATTCTAAGATGGTCTACATGACCATGCTCACTGCTAGAGTAAACAAGAATGTCATCTATGAAGACTATGATGAACATGTCCAAGTACTGCTTGAACACACATTTCATCAAGTTCATGAAGGTTGTAGGGCATTGGTAAGACCAAAGGACATGACTAAGAATTCAAAGTGACCATATCAAGTTCTGAAGGCTATTTTTGGGATGTCACATTCTCTGATTCTGAGCTGATGATAGCCCGATCTGAGGTCTATCTTGGAGAAGTAACTGGCACCCTGAAGTTTGTCAAATAAGTCATCGATTCTAGGAAGAAGATACTTTTTCTTGACCATGACTTTATTTAGCTGATGGTAATCAATACACATTCTCAAAAAACTATCTTTTTTATGCAAAGATAAAACTGGGGTACCCCATGAGAACACACTGGGTTTGATGAATCCCTTATCTAGGAGATCCTTTAATTGTTCTTTTAATTCTCTGAGTTCTATAGGTGTCATTTTGTATGGTGGGATGATATGGGCTGAGTATCTGGAAGAAGGCCTATTCCGAAGTTGATTTCTCTTTCGAGAGGAACACTGGGGAGATCTTCGAAAAACACATTTGGGAATTCACATTTTACTAACACTAATTCAAGATTAAGGGGTTCTGAACTAGAGTCTTGGACTTAAACGAGATGGTAGACACATCCCTTAGATATCATTTTTCTTGCCCTTAGACAAGAAACAAGCTGACCCCTAAGTGCTGAAGAATTACCTTTCCACTCAAGGATGAGTTTATTCAAAAACTGAAATTGGACAATTCTGTTTCTACAGTCGACAGACACCCTGATTATTTTTGCTATATTTCTGACAAAGAGGGTGGGTACGACCTCTTTTCAGGCTACCCTGAGGCTTAGAGCCTGACGTGCTACCTCGAGTGTCATTTCTAAACTTTGGCACTGGAACACTAGCTACAGAAGAATTTAGGGCTAATAATTTCTAACAGAACTGGAAGCGGTTACCACCCTCTGACCTTGGCCTAAAACTAGTTGTTCAGACTCTCTTATTCTCTTTATTATCCCTCCTACGCTTCTCTCTCTTGCTTTCCTGAGTATAAACTCCAAGACTAGATAGGACAACAATTTGTAGGTTGTTTTGAGTAATTACTGAATAGGATAAAGTTGTGAAAGCAGCTCTAAATTCTGTGTGAGAGACATGCTCATCCAGGGGATCTGCCTGAACGGGCTGAGGTGCTGACTGATTTTCATTACTTCTTTTATTAGCTTCTCTGGAAGGCATGTTCTAGAAGCATAAGGAAGAGATGAATTAGACTGAGATTTTAACTTGAGCTCATTCTTACTTGCATGACATGAATACTGAAAGAAGGAAAACTTTTACTAAAACATCTCATAGCCTCCTGTCCATAAGTGTGGCGTGCTACACACCCATGTACAAGACTCTACTTGATGTGGTTTTTAGACTCCCTAGGACTTTGTTGAATCTTCATCTTTGATACCAAGTTTGTAACAACCCGAGACTACCCCCAGTTGTCACACGATGCTTATGACCTCGAAGGACCACAAGCTAATCCATGAATGATATCTGTTGTGAGCACTGAATAATAATACTTTAATTAATGCGAAAAAATGGGTTGAAATATCATAAGGTTTAAAACATCTGAAATATTGACAAAATATAACATCTGTAAAACTGAATACTGTCTGAAAATCTAATCTAAAAAGCCTCTAACTGAATCTGTCTGAAATTGGAGTTGATAGGACAATCCCCCAACTAACTCCATCTATTAAACTACTACATCTACTAAAAATATGAAATAATAGAATATCCACGAATGATGAGGACTCACTACTATATCTACTGTTGTTGGATGAATCTGAATCTACTATGCATGGTTGTGAACTTGAGTATCTAAACCTATGATATGAAGCCTTATAGCGCAGGAAAGTATGCGTCATTACGTGGGAATGTACTGGTATGCTAGATGAGGTAAGGCTAAATGCAAGGGTTTATATTCATGAACAATCACTAAATAAATAATATAGAATAACTAAACATGAGAGTACATAGATAATCTGAACTATGGTAAATACTGAGTATGCAATACTGTATGTTTATATACATGTTATAACTGATTTTTTCTGAAGCTAAGTACTGAATTCTAATAACTGAGTAACTGATATCTGAGTTACTGATAATTGAATTATTGGTTCTGAATTGACTGTGTCTGACAGCCTTGATTTTATAGAACTGAATTGAGTTCCCTAATGAAGACCAAAACTAAAACTGAAACTGTAGGAGGTATCATCTAACTGATATGCCCCAATCTGAGCTAATTGGGTCCAACCTCTAACCCCAGTTGGAAGGGTGATAATCCTGTGCCATGGGTACTAACACTAGAAAACCAGGATGCCAAGCCTAACTGACTGGTGACACCTGGGCGGAGCCAAGCCTAATCTGACGGGTGACCCCTGGGAGGTAGTCAAGCCTAGTCTGACGGGTAACTCCTTATCTTGCACTGGCTATGCAATTCTAGAGTATAGGGACTGCTACTAACAACTCTACCTATCTGATGAGGAAGCTTTTATCCCTTCACTCGCTCAGTACTAAATCCTACTCCTAATTGAAAGACACTGAATTGAGTATACTGAACAGGACTGGACTGACACTGAGTTTACTGAGTTTTCCTGATTTCTGTAACTGATTGAGTTCTACTGAGTTTTGTAAATGACTAAGAGTACTACTGGTCATGACATGACTGATACTATTCTGTAACTAACACTGGATCTAGGTAAACATCTAAATTGTCGGGTACTAAATAACCCCAGGACTCGATAGCATGAAAAGTAAAGCATCACATGATCTTACAAAGCATAACAATGTATATATGTTCATATATCATCTATAGAGACATTTTATCAAACACTTGTAGGGCATAAGCTTGTTCATATACTAACATGTCATGATTTCATCACTTTATTCACATGGACATTCTATCAAACACTTGGGGAGCACAACTTTATGCACATAATCATGGATAACATATAAACATGGAAACTACAATGCCCAACTTACAATTCCATGGGTTTAGCATGCAATTTATATAATTTCCCATAAATACTAATCTAATTTCATGAATCATAAATAATCATGGATTAAAACCCAATTAAAATCATAGACACATTAATCACTTTGTAAATTCAAGTGTTTATCAAGATAATCACATATTCATCACACACGTTATTTAATTTCATGAAAATTGCATTTAAATCATGGATTGGAACCCAACTAATATCATGAACATGAATTCAATCTAAATCAAATATGAAAATCATAAATCTGAGATCTTGTAGGTTTAAAAAGGGATTCTTGAACTCTATGGGTGAAAGGAACCCATAGATGAACATCTAACATACCTTAATTTGTGAGATTCTTAAAGTTCTTTAAGGATTTCTTGGGCTTGACCTTGATTTCTTAAACTAGGGTTTCTGGCTCTTTGAGAGAGAATGATTTTGTTCTTGAGAGAAAGTGAGGAAAAATGACATAATAGGGTATTTAGGGCATAATTTCATGTTTAAAGGTTGATCTGGGTCATGGAAAAAGACCCTATTGCCCCTAGAAAGTTTTTTAATTTTTGTCACTGAAAACCCAAGTTGGGCACAAGGCATGACGCGGTGCTATCACGTTGTGTCATTGGAAACTGACGATTGGGAACTAGGCTGATGGCGCGATGCGGTGCCATCACGGTGCCTTACTGGTAGCGAGTTTTCCCTTTGGCGTGATGCACCAGAATCGTATAGTCACACTGGAAAGTGATAATTGAGAAAAAGGCTAGTGGAACGATGCAATGGTATCACATTGTCTCATTGGGAAATGACAAATGCCATTTGGATTGCCTCCGCGACGCATTAGATTATAGGTGGTACGCTGTCTTACTAAAATGGCTCTAACTCTTCGCCTGGGTGTCGGATTTAGGCGAATTTGGTATTGATGGAAAGCTTATTCAATTTCCCACACAATGAAAAGTCAAAAACTTAGAAATTACACATATAAAAGTGTATTCATCTTTAAAGCAAGTCTTTGATATTTTTGGGATGAATTTAAGCTAGGTAAAAGTATGGGGTGTTACAATAATCCCCATATCCAAAAATATCACAAAGTAACCTCGGAGACGTGTAAAAAGGTCAAATCACACAGAAATACATATTTCACATAATTCATCAAAATTTAAGCGTTACAACAAAAGAAGAGTATATGATAGTATCATTACAAGCCACGATTTAATGGTAGGTGTCACAGGCAACTCAATTTAATAACATGTATACACATAAATTAAATAACAAGTAAACAGGCATCAACACATAGCAAGTATTCAATGAAACAACAAATACACCAATGACAGGCCAAACAATACTTACAAACAAGTCATGTAACCATTAAGAGTATCAACCATAGTATGAAAATCCACTTAATCAACAATAATACCATAAGTAACAAGTATATCCTTCTAAACCTCGCCATTAAAACACCATTAGCTCGTTATCAGCTTATTAAACTACACGAGCTTTCAAAATCAACACTAATCTATACACACATATAAAGGGACTTGTTTTTTTCAACTAGTCATGACCTGTAGGGGAAAATCTAAGTCCATGTACCATATAACGTGGTATCCGATCCTCCATAAATAAGTAATTTCAATATCTATGTTCATACCGGCATGGTACCTGATTCTCCATAACCATAATATATATATTTCATCAATTTCACACTATCTCTCGGGATACAATACGACGTACTATTCAATTTTGAATATTTATTCATACAAGTGCCAACAATTCAAATATCATCTAATTCAAGTATGTCCGAAGACCAATCTACAAGTATCCAATTTGGGAGCATATACACAATTAAATCAAGTCTAAACTCCAATTAAACTGTAATCTACCTCAATCGAAGAATCTGAATATCACTAGTCCACAAGTGTCTTGCCCTTCCTTAAAATTTTGGAACATTCAAAATCTGTTCAACTATATAATTCTCATAAGAGTAAGAATCTAATTACACCGATTTTATACATTCTTACACTAAAATGCCTAGGTTTAAAACCTAATTTGTAAAAACTATGACTAGTTGAAAATCATATGAGAATATTAAAAAGTCGAAGCAAACAGAGGGTCACAGAAGCCATGAATGCCAACAAACCAATTATTCCCATCATAAGTTCTCAATTATTAGCCCATCAATTCTTACTGATTAGGAAAATAAAGGAATTATAACCTTTGGCAACATGTATTCTGCATGCGCAGTACCCTATTAGCTGACATAACCTCACATTCACTACCCATAATTGACCAATTACAGAAGGTTAAATTCCGTACCTAAGATGCCAACATAGCAACAATTAGCTCCATGTTACAATTTTCTACATTTTTTCTTTTAATCTATAGTTATCATCCAAAAGGGTCAAACCCTATTAACTGAAAGTTATGTGATATGGAATAGTAAAAGGATTTGTGGTTTTGAACCATTGAACCACTAATTAAACTAATTATCTAAAACTCTAATAAATTCTCAAAATTTATTCGGACCTCCACAGAAATAAACTAAATATGTAAATTGACTAAAAATTACATTCTGAACCTATTGAAAATATTAAAATACCAAATTGACGTCATTTTGACCAAAAGTTGACCGTGGTCAAACTTAACTTTCTTAAAATTCAATAACCAAACTAATGACATAAATTACTTCTAACATCTCAAGAATTGGTACTAGCCATACCCATAAGTCATAAACAAATTTGTATACAAACTATGGGGGGAGCTAAAATAGGAAAGATAGGTAGAATTCACAAAACGATAAGGAGGGTTGCTACACTTGCCTTAAAGGCACAACTTATCCTAAGGATTTTCAAATAACAACTATCACATAGTATCTTTTACTTATAAATTGTTATAACTCTTTCCTTAGAGGCAAGACTTAGCCCAAGGACCATCAAATGTCGATTTATGTCCCATGGACAAGAGTTGGCAGTACCACATTGTGTATTGATTTATGAGAAGCTCTATAACTCTTCTCTTAGATGCAAGACTTAGTTCAAGGAATTTCAAGCAACAAGTTACGCCTCATGGACAGGAGGTGACACTACCACATTGTGATTTAATTTAGGAGATGTTCTATAACTCTTGCCTTAGAGGCAAGACTTAACCCAAGGACTTTCAAACACTAAATTATGCCTCATCGGTAAGAGCTGAAACTACCACATTATGTTTTAATTTATGAGATGCTTTATGACTCTTACCTTAGAGGCAAGACTTAGCCTAATAACTTTTAAACAAAAAGTTACGTCCCATAGGCAGGAGTTGACACTACCATATTGTGTCTTAATTTATGAGATGTTCTCTAAATCAAGGACTTTCAAACAACAAGTTAGTCCCCATGGGTAAGAGTTGACACTACTATATTATGTCTTGATTTATATGATGTTCAATAACTTTTACCGTAGAGGCACTACTTAGTCCAAGGTCTTTCAAGAAAGTGACACTTGATGTGTGAGCAAAAGCTAACATATTTAATGCTTTTTAGCTCAAAATAATTGTAAATTCTGAAGCAACTCTTGTTGTTTTGATGTGTTTGCTTATGATATTGCAGTAAAAGGCTGAAGGAATAGAAATAAATGACAATAGAGCAAAAGAGTTGAAAATCTGAGAAAAAAAGAAGAAAACACGACTGACGACATTCGTGATAAGTCATCAGCCTTGTGATAGCCTATCAGAAGCATCATCAGCCTTAACCAGGGAATTAAAGCTGAGAAGCAGTTCTGACGACGTCTGTATCATAGTGTCAAGTGAATGATAAGGCGTCAAGAATGGCGTCAGCCTTAAGCAGAAAATTAGCAATAGGAGAAGACATCTGATGACGTTGGTGATACACCGTCAGATCCTTGACGCGGCGTCAGAGTCATCGTCAGCCTAAGGCAGAGAATTGAAGAAACTGGAGCAAGTCTGACGACATCCGTGATAAAACATCAGACTCTTGACACGGTGTCAGTTTGGGCATCACCTAATCTGAAAATTAATTGAATTTGCTATTTTATTTCCTTAATTGGGCTTTAGTATAAATGCCATCTTTTAGGGTTTATTCAGGGAGTTCTTTTTTTTTAGTTTTGGAGAGTCTTATTTTCTTAAACACTTATCAACTATTTGTGGATTCCTATTTTTGGTATTAAATTGAAGAAACTACTTATTGCTTTTCATCCGTTCATAAGTTTATCCTTATTATCATGAATTCAACTTTGTATTTCATTCATCAAATTATGAGCAGCTAATTCCATTAGCCGGAGTTATGGGATCCATGGACTAGGGTTTGATAGGTTACGAGGTATTTAACAAATTTAAAGAGTAGTAGGACGTCTTGAAATTCTATTGTTTTAACTGAAATCTACTGGTTGCAAACATTAGGTTATGCCTTAGGTTTTATTTGCGTCTAACGGAGAAATAGACTAGAGGTCGTGAATTATCAACAGGGACTCGAAACTACCAACCTTTTGTTTAATGATCAATGCCATAACTGGATTGATCTACCTTAGATAAAATCCTATTGGAAAAAGATAAGTTATCTAAGTTTGAGAGAATTAGGTAAGAAATTATTTGGTGAGGTCGAGAGATAAGTCAGATAGTATCGTCGTCAGGGATATTTTGATGTTTCTACTTACTTCAAGAATCCCAAGCATTACCTAGTATTTTTGTCAATTCCCAAAATCCATGGTGAACATAACTCTGGTTTCCCATTTAGACTGATTTCAAACACTGAAATTAAAGTGACCAAATAAAAATTATTTGCTAATCTCTAAAACCCCCATTTTATCTTTTTATATTGGTTGTTTGAATTTAACTTGTAGCTTTTGTTTCAAACTAGTTTAATCGCCACTCACATTGTTCCTTGTGGGATTCGACCCCAACCTAGTTGGGGTTTATATTGACAATGATCGTTTACACCTATTCAAGAGTGTAATTTGAGTGTTATCAAAAATGGAACCGTTGCCAGGGAACAATTTGGCGTATTAAGTTAGTTTGGAATTTTAGCTTACTTGCTTAAATTCAAACTTGTAAATATTTGTTTGTAATTTCCTTTTTTTCTTATGTTAGGTAGATTTTCTTTATGTTTATTTATTTCTTACTGTGGCATCTTGGAATGAATGTGAGTTTGATGGTTGGAAATCTTATCTGGATTATCCATGTCCATATTATGATGGACCCTACTTTTGGCAAGATTGTAGATATGCTCCCTGGAGAAAGATGTGTGCACCATTCCATCCTATTGGGAGTATAATTGTTCTTTATATGGTGGTCAAGATGGACATTGGAGTGATTGCCCAAATTCCTCCTCCCTCTATTGTGCTAACCCAAGTTCTAGTTCTTCTTATGAGTATGACAGATCTTATGGCCAAGAAAAGGAAGAACGAAGCATTGGAAAGAGTGACATTGAAGCTATGCTTCAACTAATGTTGGATCATATAGACAAAATGAATGATACCATAAGTGACATACGTCAAGATATTAGGGCATTTAATGAGGGAAGAGAAAGGATAAAAGAGATATATATCGAGGTCAATCATCCAAAACACTTTTCTACATTATGCTTAGATGATATCTTATCTGTGGAATTATTTAAAATAATGAAAGAGTGTGAGGATGAAGAGCAAGAATCCTATGTTGATGATGAGCTTGATGTTGAGTAACCCTCGGTGATTTCCCAACCAACCGAACCATTCATGAATAAAGATGCCAAGGATGAGGAAATGGTATTAGAGTCAAAAGAATAAATCAAGCACAAACCTCGTGAAGACTCTAGTCCATTTTGGGGTAAAAATACTAATAGGGAAGCTATTCTAAAATTGAGGGTTAGTCCTCATTCGAATCACTTTTCAACATTATGCTTAGTGGATGTGATGAAAGTCGAATCAGCCAAGCAAATGATGAATTTTGAAAATGGGGAGGAAGATCCTTACATTTTGGAGTTTGTCCTTCCAAAAGGGTTTACTACAACCCCAATATTAAAGGCCAAGGCGCTTAAAGATCGATGTCCATTTACTAGATGTTTAAGATTCTCAACATTGCCAAATGAGCCCACACGAAAGTTTGATGCAAAATTGAACAAGCAGTTAAAGTTTTTGAAGTGGCGTGATAGAACATTCCTCATCATGCCCTCACATTTTTCCAACACACCCTGAAGATGTATTGATCAAAAGTTGGGCTGGCATTTCAAATCCTCCAAGTGGAGACATAAATAATTATCAACAAGGTATCTTGATAAAGTCTGAGTAGTCAAGATAACTGAGTCGCACCACGACGTTAAACCAGGCGCTGCTTGGGAGGCAACCTAAGGTATTTTGTTGTTTGTATTCGTCTTATGTGATTGACATTAGATCTTCACATCCATGGTGCCATAGGTATGTTTCTAAATCTCTTGTTTTAGTTTGATGCATTGGAGACATTGCATGATTTTAAGTTGAGGGTGGGGCTACTTATGGGTGTTGATGTCCTCCATGGGTTTTTATTGTCGTGCCTCTTTTCCTGGGAGTCTTGTTCCTAGTAAATACGGCATGTTTAGGCATATTATGTTTTGTTTTGTGATGTGTTATGGTTAATTAAGGGAAAAATAAGTATCTAGGGCAGTTGATATATTTTTGTTGATTTCTCTTGGAATGACAAATACCTCTCCAACTGTCTATATGATAACTGTGTGATGTGCATCTATATGTGACTACTGTGAATCTTTTTATGGAATTAATTCTAGGGACATGATAATTATTACTAACAATTGCATGAACCAGATAGGTAGTAGCTTATGATGTACCTTTGTGCCATATGTGTGTGAGGTCTAGCTTAGTTCCCTTTATGTGTTGAATCAAGAACTTGTCCGGTTAGTCTTGCCTGGGTTGAAACATATGGGTTAGGAAAGGATCATAGGTCATTTTTTAATTGAGTCACTTTTTAACCTAAAATGACCTTCCCTGTGTACATGTTACCACTTGATCCCTATTTTGAACCAAAATTAACCATTTTTTTCTATAATACCTATCACCTTTTCTTTTAGATCATAATAAACCTATTTTGGCCCTGGTCCTCCTTGGACACTGTGCACTTTGACTTAGGCAAACAACCTATGTTGAGGGTGGTTATCATAGGGGTGCATGATGTAAATTGGGTATGAAGAAGGGTAAAGTAAAAGAAAAAGAATAAGTGAAAAAGAAATAGAAAGTTAGGTGTTGGTGAAAAAGAGCAAGAAAAGGAATTTGTTTGAATAGGAAGAAAGAACCACCCATTCTGAATATGTGACAAGAAAAGAGAAAAGAAAAGAGAGAAAAAGAAGTTAATAAGTGGACCCCACATGTTAAAGTAGTTCCAAGGAGGTTAGTCACTCTAAATTCCGTATAATATCATATCATCCCTTAGCCTACGTTACAAGCCTAAGAAAGACCTATAGTGATCCTAGCTTACCTGTCTAGACACTTTGGTAATGAAGATAAGGGCAAGCATATGGTATTTTGCATACATTGGTTTGAACTTCATTCTGAGAGTAAGTGTTTTTGTGATGATCCCCTGTTGATACTTTGATTTCTTTTGTGAGAGAAAAAGGGGGAATTCTTTGTTGTAAGGGAATACTAGTATGTTGCTAAGTGACTTGCTTGTTTGGGTAGTGTCATATTGATATAAGCATGATTGTTAGTACTTAGTTGATGTCATGGATGGAATCCCTTGTGTTACATTACTGCTTTTTAATAAGATACACAGTAGTTTAAATTGGTTGACCTTGGAGACGGTAACTGAGTTTTAAGCTAAAATGGTTGTCGACTGCTGAATGTTCTTTGTATTCTCTTAGTTAGTTTGTTTCTTGAGGACAAACAATTATTTTAAGTTGAGAGTGTTGATGTGTGAGCAAAAGCAAACACATTTAATGTTTTTTAACTCAAAATAATTGTGAATTCTGAAGCAACTCTTATTGTTTTAATGTGTTTGCTCATGACAATGCAGTAAAAGGCTGAAGGAATGGAAATAAAGGACAATGAAGCAAAAGAATTGAAAATTTGAGCAAAAGAGAAGAAAACATGGCTGACGACATCCGTGATAAGTCGTCAGCCTTGTGATAGCCTATCAGAAGCAGTGCCATCCTTAACTAGGGAATTAGAGCTGAGAAACAATTCTAACGACGTCTGTGACGTGGCGTCAAGTAGGTGATAAGGCATCAAGAATGGCATCAATCTTAAGCAGAAAATCAGCAATAGGAGAAGACATCTGACGACGTTGGTGATATGCCTTCAGATCCTTGACGCGGCGTTAGAGTCATCATCAGCCTAAGGTAGAGAATTGAAGAAACTGGAGCAAGTCTGACGCCATCCGTGATAAAACGCCAGACTCTTGATGTGGCGTCAGTTTGGGCGTCACCTAATCCGAGAATTAATTGAATTTGCTATTTTATTTCCTTAATTAGGCTTTAGTATAAATAGCATCTTTTAGGGTTTATTCAGGGAGTTCTTTTTTTTTTTTAGTTTTGGCGAGTTTTATTTTCTTCAACACTTATCAACTATTTGTGGATTCCTATTTTTGGGATTAAATTGAAGAAACTACTTATTGCTTTTCATCCGTTCGTAAGTTTATCCTTATTATTATGAATTCAACTTTGTATTTTGTTCATCAAATAATAAGTGGCTAATTCCATTAGCCGGAGTTATGGGATCCATGGACTAGGGTTTGATAGGTTACTAGGTATTTAACAGATTCAAAGAGTAGTAGGACGTCTTGAAATTCTGTTGTTTTAACTGAAATATACTGGTTGCAAACATTTTATTTGCTTCTAATGGAGAAATAGACTAGAGGTCGTAAATTATCAACAGGGACTCAAAAGCTACCAACCTTCTGTTTAATGATCAATGCCGTAACTGGATTGATCTACCTGAGATAAAATCCTATTGAAAATAGATAAGTTATCTAAGTTCGAGAGAATTGGGTAATAAATTGTCTGATGAGGTCGAGAGATAACAGATAGTATTGTCGTCAGGGATATTTTACTGTTTCTACTTACTTCAAGAATCCTAAGCATTACATAGCATCTGTCAATTCCCAAAACCCATGGTGAACATAACTCTGGTTTCCCATTTAGACTTATTTCAAACACTGAAATTAAAGTGACAAAAAAAAATTATTTGTTGATCTCCAAAACCCCCATTTTATTTTTTTATATCGATTGTTTGAATTTAACTTGTAGCTTTAGTTTCAAACTAGTTTAATCGCCACTCACATTGTTCCTTGTGAGATTCGACCCCAACCTAGTTGGGTTTTATATTAACAACGATCGCTTACATCTATTTAAGAGTGTAATTTGAGCGTTATCAATACTCCATGGGCAAGAGTTGACACTACTACATCCTGTTTTGATTTATGAGATGTTCTGTATCTCTTGCCTTAGAGGCAAGACTTAACCCACAAATTATGCCCATGGACTAGAGTTGACACTATCACATTGTGTCTTGATTTATGAGATGCTCTATTAGTCTTATCTCTAAGATAAGACTTAGCCCAAGAAACCCCCACCCCCCCCCCCCCCCCCCCCCCCCAAAAAAAAAAAAAAAGTTATTCCAATGGGCTAAGGTTGACACTACCACATTGTGTCTTGATTTATCAGATGTTCTGTAACTTTGTCTTAGAAGCAAGATTTATCCTAAAGGACTTTCAAACAGAAAGTCATGCCCTTAAATTTACTTTGATGTCAAAGAAAAAAAATCTCTTTGCGGATTATCCAACTTTTTATTAATTAACAAAATATAATAGAAGTTGAGAAAAACGAGAACAGAGAAGAAAAAAAAATGGAGAAAAGAAAAACGATTGAGAAAAAAGAAAAAAATAAAGGTTAAGAAAAAAGAGAAGAATAAAAAGCAATAGAAAAATAAAGATTGAGAAGAACAAAAATGAGAAGAAAAAAATAAAAATAAAGATTGAGAAAAAAAAAGGAAACAATGAGAAATGATAAAAATAAAAAATAAAAGAAAAATTAAGATTGAGACAAATTAATTAAAACAAAAGGAGAGAAATGAAGAGATAAATAATGTTTGAGAAAAAAAGATAGAAAAAATAAAAAAAATAATGATTGAGACAAATGAATTAAAATAAGAAAAAATAAGAGAAAAGAAAAAATAAAAATCAAGTAAAAATACAAATAGAAGTTGAGCATGAAAACTTTAAAAACACTTAAAATGTAGAGGGGTAAAAATATACTTGTATTATATATAAAAAGAAATGAAGATTAGACTTTAAAAATTTTTCTTATAGGAGAGACAAAAAAAATAAAAGCACCCACTATAGAGGCTTATACCATGTAATTTTTTGTCTGAATTTTGATACTATTAAATGGCCTAAAAGCATTATGCAAGTAGTTTTAGTGGCGCATGTACTTTTTAGATTGGTTATTGTAAGTTGTAATTATACTTTTGTATAATTATTGAACAATAAAATTAACTACACATTGTACTAGATTTTTAAAATTTTATTGAATTTTTATTTTTTAAATTTGTTATATATACATATATATATATATATATGTGTGTGTATACACGCACGCACATACATACATACATTAATTAGAATCTCTTTCCTCTCTCTTTAATAATCGTGCTAATTTTTGGATGAGTAAAATTTGGTCAATAACTTATATTAATTTATACACGTTTTTTACCTTTTGTGAAAAACTTACGGTTATTTATTTTTTCAAGTAATACACGTTTGTAATTGAATTTATTAAAAAAATGTTATATATATGTATGAAATGGGTGATTATAAATTGTTTACATAATCTTTTTTATATCATTTTAAAAACAAACAAGATTAGAGTATCGATTGTGTATGAAATATGATATCTAACTAGTTTGGTATGCTTTCTTCTTTTTTTTTTTTTTTTTTGGGGGGGGGGGGGGGGTGAGGGTCTGAAATTTGTATAAAAATGGGTGTATTTCATTGTTATTTTTTAAATCTTTATATGTAAGTATGTAAGAATTTTGTACATATTTTAGTGTATGAATTTGGTAAGAAAATGATATTGAAATGAGGAAAGATATAAGAAATTATATAAGAAATTTGTTTATATATCCATCTCATTTACTAAATGGTATTTTATCGAGGTCTCAATATCTGTAATTCGTATTAAAATAAACATCAACGATCTGGATAATATTTTTTTCGATGTTGCAATCAAAATATGTAAATTTATATTTTAATTTAAAAAAATCAACGATTGTGATAAAAAAAATTTGGATAATATTGAATTTCACTTAGAATTTCATTTCTGATTTTTGGAGAAGAAAGGGAAAAGATGTAAATCTATATTTTCATGAAATTTTTCAACGATTAAGATAAAAAAGAAAATTAGGGGTGATTGAAAGAAAAAAAAAATTATTTCTGGAAAAGAAGAATATTTTTGGAGAAGAAGAAGCCGCTTTTCGAGAAGAAAAGGCAGTTTTTGGAGATGAAGGATATATTTGAGAGAGATTAGAGTGATGACATCCTTTAGTAACTGACATTTATTTTAAAGAGTACATTTTTTT
>NC_061115.1:189333001-189433062 GCF_002878395.1 Capsicum annuum
GTTAAAATTGTTGTTAGTTGCAATCTAAGAAGTATTACTATGACTTGCAATATACAATCTAAGAATGTATATCTTTCAATTTTTTCTTTTTTTTTTTGTTCATTACTAGTATGGGCTATAAAATTTCAATTATAAAGTGGTATCGAACTAAGCTAGTTCTATGACTGTTGTGTTACATGTTCAACCAAAATCAATAAATATATTTTTTGGTACATAATATACATAGATATATGTGAAAGATTACTAAGTTCTAAGAAATCTTACATTTTGGTCATATATATAATTATTTCAAAAATTTGGTGAGTTTAATCGGTAAAACTTAAAAATTAGATCCATCAAATTGAAATTCTAAATTCACCTTTAAAGGTTTTCAAACCCTAATCGTAACCATAGGAATCAATAATTTAACGTGAAAGTGCATATACTTGACCATAAGTGTTAAAAAGTGTATACACACGATATATACATTAGTTACATTCCTTAGCTTAGTGTAAACGACTGGCGAGAAGTTTTTATCACTACCTCCATCCCCTTCCATCAATATTTTTATAGAAAAAAGACATGGACTGACACGTTTTAAAATAAACAGCCCCTGTTTAAGCTACTGGACAAAAAGTTTTTCTTTGGTTATTTTATTTTCATTTTATAGCCATCAAGTTTAATTAGTTCAAATTAGATCTAGTTCTTGCGTGCTCAACATGTACCCATTGTATGTTTTCAAGTGTCACTTCAATCTTTTCTCCTCCTTCGTGTTTTTGTCTCTCTCATTGACTTATATTACCCTTCTTATATCTCTATCTCTAGACTCACTAATTTTCCCTCAACTCTTCTCTCTTCCGGATATGAGGACATTCGAAAGGGTTCCTTTTTCTTCAAGAAAATGATGCAAACTTTGAACCTTACCCTTCAACCTCAAAAATAGCAAAGACACATGCCCATAGCTCCTTGAGACTCCATCAAGCTTGAAGTTTTTTTTACAAGAAAAGGGTTTTTCCATCATTTATATTTTGGTTTGCTATTGTTGCTTTTATTCCAAAATTTCTTCTCTTTCTTTCTTTCTTTGTTATAAACCTTCTAATTACTCTACTCTTTTAGTTAACAATAAAATATAATTTACTAGAATTTTTATTTTTCTCTTAATATGATGGGGTAACTGATAAAGTTGCTTCCATGTGATTAGGAGGTCACGGGTTCAAGCCTTAGAAACAGCCTCTGGCAGAAATGCAAGGTAAGGCTGCGTACGATACACCCTTGTGGTGGGGCTCTTCCCCGGACACAGCGCATAGCAATAGCTGTAGTGCACCGGGCTGCCCTTTTTTTAGTTAAGGATGAAGAATCAATTTTGCTTCCCCTTTCTAATTTCTTCCTCAATAATAGTAGAAATGGAGGTTGTATAGAAATTGTATAATTATTATATAAAATATCTATCTCTATTAATTTTCACTGAAAAGTATATAGGATATGTATAAATAGTGTATAATTATTGTATATAGTATGTATTTTTATAAGAATTCTCTAGAAACTGTATAAGATGTGTATAAGAATTGTATAAATATTGTATATAATATATATCTCTATGAGATTTCTGTAGAGATGGTATAATTATTGTATAGAATATGTATCTGGATAATTATTGCAAAAAAGGGTTGTATAGGATGTGTATAGACATTGTATAATTATTGTATAGAATATATATCTAGATATTATTGCAACAAAGGATTGTATAGGATGTGTATAGACATTGTATAATTATTGTACATAATTTGTATATGTATAAGATTTCTAAGGAAACTATATAATTGTTGTATAAAATATATAGCTAAATAATTGCTCCCATTAAAATTTGTATAGGATGTGTATAGAAACTATATAATTTTTATATAAAATGTGTAGTTGTATAGGATATGTACAGAAACTGTATTATTATTGAATAAAAATATATCTATCACAGTTGTATTATATTTTATATATGTAATATATTGTATCAATGTTTATTAAATATATATTATAATATATTATATACTATCAAATATATATCAATATTTTACAATATTCAAATATGTATTGTATTGTATCATTATATGTATCAATACATATGGAGATTGTATCAATGCATTAGAAGAGGAACAAGAAGATTATAAAAAAGTTGTTTGTATTTGAAAAAATATTTTTTTTTTATTTAATTGTTAAAAGAAAGAGCAACAAATGGAAAAACAAAAAAGTTTTTTTTTTAATTTTAAAAAAAGACCAGTGAAAGGAAATAGTGAAAAAGGAACAGTGATTTTTTTTATTTTTTTTAAAGTTGCAATAAAAAGTTTTGCAAAAAAAAAAAAAAAGAAGAAGAAGAAAGAAAGACAGAGAACTGAAAAAAAAAATAGTGAAAACAACGAATTCCTGAGTCAAAGGCTAAAAGTAGTCAAAAGGCTACACAAGGGTATTTGAATTCGTTGGCCAATTCATTGCAGTCGGATGACTATTCTTGTCTTTTTTTCTATTTCAGGTGTCAATCGGACCGGATTGACTCGACCCGAGCAGGTCTGAACCGGCCCACTTAAACAACCCGACTCAGTTTGGCCCTATTCGATTAGCTCCCGAGCTGTAGGGTATCGAGTTTCAGGCTGAGCTAATTTTAAAATTTGGCCCAGTTAACCTAGCTCGAACCAAAATCGGTTCAGGCCCGTCAGTTAACCAATCCGGACCGAATATCTTTTTTAGAAAAAAAATTAGATTTTGGACCGTTGGACCACAAGTAGTCATTGACCCAACAACTATATGGCTGTTTTTGGGTCCAAACGGCTACTTAGCCCTTATTAATTAAAAAAAAATTCTCATTTAAAATATTTTTTTTTAAACCCCAAAAAAATCTTATAAATACCCTACACTTTCAAATCATTTTCCACACAATTTTCATTCTTTCAAATCTCAATTCTCAAAATTCAAATATTCTGTATATTTTCTAAAGTGCTCAATTTAATTTTTTAATTTTTCGATTACAAAGTACGAGTGAAAGTTTTTAAAGTCGCAAATTTCGGATACTTTCAAAATTTGGTATTGTCGTTCCATCTTACTTTTAATTTTTAATTAGTGTATTAATTGTTGAATATTTAATTTTATTATATTTGTGTATTTTGAATTTTTCTAGTTTGATTTATATTATGGATAAATTAAGAAACCTCGCCACTAAAAGTATAAAAAAAATTATCCCGGAAGTGGTGGTGGTAGTAAAAAGTGAATTACTGGCGATAGAGGTAGTTCAAGTAGTAGATATTCCCGTGTGCCTCCGCCTCCGGTACCGCTTAATCAACCTTTTGAGGAAGAAGTAGGTGTAGGTGCTCACGATATGGATTATATAGAAGCCTAGGAAAATTACAATATAGAAGAGGAAAATGAAGTAGATGCGGTAGATTTAGATGAAGATGATGAAAATATTGGTGAGACACCCACAGTAGGAAATGCTAACGTTAGATTTGAATCAGTTAATCGCCCTCCCAGTCCTCCCCGTGCCCCAAGAGCTCATAGAACAACTAGTATTGCATGATAATTTTTTACACGTATAGGAGATACTGAGGTGCAATGCAATATTTGTCAACAAATATATAAGCATAAAAGTGGAGGCAAGCAAAGGGATACGGGTACGTTAATGAGACATATAAATGATAATCACGAAAGAGAGTTCTTTATTGTTCGAGGTGGTGAGGTTGTTGGTGGGCCAACATAAACTAGAATGGACCCAGCAACTGGTCAGGTAATTAAGAATTATAATAAATATAAGGACCAGGAAGAAATAGCAAAAATGATAGTTGTGGGTTGTTTGCCTTTCAGTTTTCCTTCTTCGGATGCGTTTATTCATTATATTCAAACAATTTATAATCCTATGTTTAATGGTATTCCTAGAAGTACTTGTCGGGCTGATATTTTTAAACTTCATTCACAATATATTTTATATTCATCTACATTGTTAAAAAATATTCAATGTAGAATAACTCTAACTTCTGATCTTGGTCGTGCTGTTAATAGGAATGATTATTTAATCATTACTTGTCACTAGGGGTGGGCATGATACGGTACGATATTTTAAACTTCGGTATGGTAACTTCGATTTTCGGTATCTAAAAGAACAATACCATTGCCATACCAAATTAGTTCGGTATGGTTTAGTATTTTTAAATTCGATGTTGATATTTTACGGTATGGTAATTCGGTAACCATACTTTATTTGACTTCTAATTACATATATTCATATAAAAAACTATAACTTTAAATTTTAAAAATGTCTTAATCATGTTAGGCTAACAACTATCTTTGTTAATCAATTACACAAAATAAATATTTCAATCACGATTGAATAGTCCGAGATGCACACTCTGAACAACAGTACCTAAACTTAAGCATAGTACTCCTAACTAATAAGCTTCCCAAAAAAATTATTTCTGAATAAAAACTACTTTTGTGTTCAATTGGCTAATGGATGATATATAAATATATTTAATAATCTTAAATATAATATATATGAGTTTTATATGTTATTAAAAAACTTTGGTGCGGTATACGATATTTTGGTAGTTATTGCATAAATACCAAATACCGTACTAAATACCAAAATAATTTAAAATTCCTACCACGGTAAAAAAAAAATTTGGTTTAGGTCTGGTATTTGGTATATACCATATCATGCCCACCCGTACTTGTCACTGGATAGACAATAATTATATTATGCAAAAACGTATTCTTGTTTTTTTGTATGATGAAGATCGTAGACATACTGGAGAATTTATTGTTGATTCGATTAGTGAAGTTGCAGAATTTTATGGTATTGAAAAAAAGTCTTATGTATTGCTTTTGATAATGCTTCTAACAACAAGACTGATATTACAAAGTTATAAACTAAGCTCTCTCCTGCGTTACCTGAAATATTTCATGTTGAGTGTGCTTGTCATATATATAATTTAATTGTAAGAGATGGTCTTGAATTTTTTTAGTTTTATATTGAAAAAATCCGGCTTGCTGTTGACTTTATTCAAGGAAATAATCGAAGAAAAAAAATTAGAGAATTTAAAATTAAATGTCAAGAAAATGGACGGAGACCGATATTGATGTCTGGAGAATGTGATACTAGATGGAATGCTATGTATGGTTATTTAAAAACTTGATATGCTTATAGAGTTCCTATTACACTAACTTTTAACCAACATTGTGGTTCATTTGCTGATTCGATTGAATGTATGCTACATGATTCTAATTAGGGTTGTAATTGATGATCTTGTTAAGTTTTTAAAAATTTTTATATAGCTACGGTTGAATTTTTTGATGCTTATTATCCTACTGTTTATAATATTTTAGCATATATATCCGATAGTTCTGCTTTTCTCAAAGAATAAAAGAATAAAAGAAGGTTACAAAGAAATTGTTGGTGCTATGTTTGCAAAATTTTAAAAATATTTTATTTTACTCCCCCTATTTATTTGGTTGGTGCTATACTAAATTCGTGTATGAAATATAATACTATGTGTCACTTTAGTACTCTTATTTATTCTAACTTGGAGATAAATACTGACAATGATTCTGATGATGAAGAACAAGAAAAATCAGATTTGTATACGGCTATGAGAGATGCGAACATTTACATAGATAAATTATATAACCATTATGCTGATTTACTGGATTTAGCTGTACCGACAAATATCACTCCAACTGTCGCTCCTCATCCTCCCGAGGATCCATCATCTTCTAAAAGGTCGGTACATAGTGATTTTTCTTATTACGTTTATGATTTAAATGTTTGAAATTTTTTTGAGGAGTGAACTTACACAGCAGCTTCTCGGGAAAAGCTTAAGTATTATCTTCGAACGCCAATAGAGGATCATAGACGATGGATCAACGCGTTGGATTGGTCGAAGAATAATGAAACACAATATCCCGTGCTTTCAAGATTAGCTAGAGATATATTGAATGTTCTAATGTCAACCGCTGCATCGGAGAGTGCTTTTACTCAGGGACGACAACAACTTGGAGACAACCGACACTCATTGGGAAACAATGCTATGAATGTTCTAGTTTGCCTTAGAAATTGGATTAGAGCGGAACGAAGAAATCAAGGAATGAAGGTGGAGCCGAAAGATGAACAGAATCTTGAAGAAACTACGACTTCAAGGGAGAACTCAGCACAATCAAGTCCAATACATGATTTTGCCCCCATTAACTTTGACTATCCTATGTAAGTTCCCGTTAATGTTAACATGGATGAGTTGGAAAAAATGATGAAAGCTTTGTAGATTTTTCATTCATGTACATTATAAATTCTAAATCATTTTGCAATTAATAAAATATAATATTCATTCACTCCTTACTTTGTAATTTTTTCCGTTTAATGATTTAAATTGAATTTCTAGTTTAAATTAAATACTTAGTTTTAATATATTACTAATTAACTATCAAGTATTATTAATTTATTATATTAAGTAGCATATTTTTGTAAAGTAGTACATATATTAAATGATACGTATATATGTGTATATATTTTCTATAGACTCTAAAGTAGTATAGATTTAACGTATACATGTGTATATGTTTTATAAATTAGTATATATAGTGTGTTCATACATTGTAGTATATATATTGTAATATATATTTTATTTAAAGTAGTACATATATATTGAATGATACGTATTTATGTGTATATATTTTCTATAGACTCTAAAGTAGCATGTGTATATATTTTATAAATTAATATATATATCGTCGTATATATCTTTTAGTATATGCTTTAAAGTAGTACATATATTGAATGGTACATATATATGTGTATATATTTTCTATAGACTCTAAAGTAGTATATATTTAACGTATACATGTGTATATGTTTTATAAATTAGTATATATATAGTATTTATATGTTGTATGTGTATTTTTTTAAAGTAGTACATATATTGAATGGTACGTATATATGTGTATATATTTTCTATAGACTCTAAAGTAGTATATATTTAACGTATACATATGTATATGTTTTATAAATTAGTTTGTATGTATATTTTTTAAAGTAGTACATATATTGAATGGTCCATATATATATGTATATATTTTCTATAGACTCTAAAGTAGTATATATTTAACGTATACATGTATATATGTTTTATAAATTAGTATATATATTGTAGTATATATCTTGTAGTATATGCTTTAAAGTAGTACATATATTGAATGGTACGTATATATGTGTATATATTTTCTATAAACTCTAAAGTAGTATATATTTAACATACACATGTGTATATGTTTTATAAATTAGTATATAACTATATATATAGTGTGCGTATATATTGTAGTATATGTTTTATTTAAAGTAGTACATATTTATTGAATGGTACGTATATATGCGTATATATTTTCTATAGACTCTACAGTAGTATATATTTAACATATACATGTGAATATATTTTATAAATTAGTATATATATTGTAGTATATATCTTGTAGTATATGTTTTATTTAAAGTAGTATATATATATTTAAGTAACGTATAATCGTATACACGATTACATGTGTAATTGTGTATATGTGTATATGTTTTTAAAATTCTAATGTAGTATATACTATATATATAGTGTATATATATTGTTTAACGTATTTAAAATGTATATAGGTGGGTATATATAGTGTATATTGGAGAAAAAACTTTTAATTTTTTTTTTTGGTTTTGGTCGGATTTTGGATCGGTTTTGATCGGGTTTAGGCGGGTTGGACCTGGTTAGGTGTAGTGTGCCGATCTCGAGTTGTTTCTTGAAATTTTACTATTGGGCCCGAAATCGAACCGGCCCGTTTAACCTGGCCTGGACCGGACCGGCCCACAACCCATTTAAATTTGATGGGCCGATTCCGGGTTGACCAGGCCCGACCCCGTTAACAGGTTTACTATTTCTATACCATCTATCGATTATTTAAACTTGCAAAAATTATATTATATGTACTTTTTATATTGTTTATTGTAAGTTATAACTATTTTTTTTTTTATAATTATTGAATTGTGTTTTTAATTACAAGTTATAACCGATTTGATAAATTATACTAATAATTTTCTTATTGTGTTAGTTCTTAATCATAAATTAACGTGTAGATATTCATTAGAAGAGTAAAAAGTGGGTATTTGATACCTTTTTAATCAGATTTTTTTTTCTCTTTTTATTCCTCCATTTATCTACTTTTCTTTATATTTCATCCTTTTACTTCTCTCTCTACTCCTCTCCAAATTTTTTATCTATCTTTTCTCTTTTCTAAAAATACACAAATCAATTGTAATCTCCATTAGATTTTTAAATTTTGTGACTTTAATTTATAGATTTCTTGACTCTACATCTCATTTCATCGGGATTTGTGATGAAATTTCTCTCCTATTTTTATATATAATTCATTTATTTTTCATTTTCGGCCGACTATATTTTCTAATCAACTATCTGATTTCTGATGTAGACAACGACGATGTAATAATAAAATTTATTTTTTGTATATGAAAATCATAAATCATATGAAATTCACACAGTAGGTAAACTTATCAGTATAAAAACAATTTGTATACACATTGCATACGCACAAACACAAAAAATATATGCAAACGGTAAATCAGTTTATATACACAAAAAAAAGTATATGAAAATGATAAATCAATTTATAAAATAATGTATAAAAATAGTGAAATCATATGTAGTCTACTAAATAGCTTAACTTATTAGTATGAAATCAATTATATACATTTCATATCCAAAATAGTGTATCAAAAGATGTATGAAAATAGTAAAACAACCTGTTTATATATACAACAAATTTTCAAAGTGAAAATGATGAATCATATGAAGTCCATTAAATCTGTAAACAACACCAATCATTTTATGGAAATGAAACAATGATCCATTGCGGTAAATCCGTATTTTAATGAATTTTTTTTTTCAATGATTAAGACTAACAATTTGAAAGAATTTGAGTTGCTTTCGATCTTAATTCTGATCTGATCGACGTAGATGAAGTAGAATTAAAAAAAAAAAGAAAAGAATTTGTTGTAATAGTGAAAGAGTAGAATAATGAAGTAACTATTTTGAGAGAAATATTGATTGATATCCTATATTTAAAAAAATGATTTACCTTTTTTAAGTATTTAACCGTTTTGAGAGAAATATGAGGTTAATTAATATTCTATTTTTTGTTTTAAAACTGCTATTAATTTTTTTTTTTTTTTAGTAGTTGGCATTAGTTGCAATCTAAGAAGTATTGCTATGACTTACAATATATAATCTAAGGATATATATTTTAATTTTTTTTCCTTTAATCTAAGGGTGTCAAAACGAGCCCAAATTAAGTGAATCCACCTAGCCCAATTCAATATTTATGGGGTATACTCAAGATAATTTACAAATGAGTTCACTCTCAACTCATTAAACCTCAATCCATCTTGAATAGATTTTCAGCTGAGTTCAATCCATCTCCACTTTAACCATTCAATCTCTATTTTAACTTATTTAATAAGGAAAATGATTTTCTCAATAAAAGAGGAGAAAACAACATACAATGTCCTACCACATTCAAAAATCAAAATCATCCGTCCACACCAAATCCTACGCCTATCCTTACCTCACCTCACCCCCCCCCCCCCACACACATAAAATAAAAAATAAATTATTTTTAATTATTTATAAAAAATTAAAAATTATTTGCTTACCTCAACCCCTACCTAACCCCTTCTCCCCTCCTAATTTTTTTTTTTGTTTTTCAAAAAAAGAATAATATCTTTCTCATCCTAAAAACACCCCCCCACCACCCTCATACTCCTACCCCAATCCAACCCACCGAAAAAAGATTAATTAACATACAATGTCCTACCACATTCAAAAATCAAAATCATCCGCCCCAACAAAATCCTACGCCTATCCTCACCTTACCTCACCCCCCCCCCCCCACACCAAACAAAACAAAACATAAATTATTTTTAATTATTTAAAAAAAAATTAAAAATTATTTGCTTACCTCAACCCCTACCCACCCCCTTTCTCCCTTCCTAATTTTTTTTTGTTTTCCAAAAAAAGAATAATATCTTTCTCATCCTAAATACACCCCCCCTCCACCCTCATACTCCTGCCCCAATCCAACCCACCAAAAAAAAGATTAATTCTTTCTTATTTCTTAAAAACATTTTTGTGAATAATATTTTTTTACATTTTCTTGAAAAATATTTTTTCTTCACCACGAACACACTCACAGTATATTTTATTTCATTGGTATAATGTTTGGTGATTTTCATTTTTAAATTATAAATTTATTTTTAATTTTTTTTGAGCTACCATTAAAAGATAAATATTAATATATTAATATTCTTCAGATTAAGCGAGTAAAATTAGACGGGTCAAGACCCAATTCAACTTTTGCGTCAACCCATTTGAACCCAAAGTAAATTTGAGTTGGTCATGATCCAACTCATTTTATATGAATAATATAAAAAATGAAAAAGGGCCTAAAATGCCCTTCAATTACGTAAAATGGTGCAAAAATGCCCTCCATCTACCTATTGGGCCTAAAATGCTCTTTCTGTCTACCTATTGTGTTTAAAATACCCTTTTCACCTATCTATTGGGCCTAAAATACTCTTCATGTCTATCTATTGGGCCTATTTTGCCCTTTTATTTAGACTAATTACATAGAAAGATCATTCTTAAAACTTAATTACATAAATAATAGTACTTTTTCAAGATTACAAAAATCAAAAAAGGACCTGAAATGCCCTTCAACTATATGAAATGGTGCAAAAATGCCCCCCGTCTACCTATTTGACCTAAAATGCCCTTCATGTCTACCTATTGGGCTTAAAATGCCCTTTTCGTCTACCTATTGAGGCTATTTTGCCCTTTTATTTAAGAAAAAAATATTTAATGCCACAACTTATCTTTATTAAACTACATAAAATTCCTATCATTTTTCTTAATATTAACCAAATAAATAATGCACAATATCATTTTTCGTCGTTCTAAATTGATCTAATATACAAAAAGAAAATCAACATAAATAACCATTTTAAAAAAATTATTACATATACATAACTGTATTAGTTGGTTGTCAGATATAGCATATAAAATATTGAATTTTATAATAAATTCTAATACATAGAAAAATAATTATATATTAATTTTTCATATTTCTTATTTATTACCTATTTTTATGGAAGCCTTTGTTAATTCATATTTTATATACTAATATCAAAATTTTATGTTTGTCATTTTTATTGCCTGCTTTCACGATGCCTCCATAAAAATATATCGTATATTTATACCATAAAAATTCATGTTATATTTATATATTATACAAATTATATTTATATCATAAATACATGATATATTTATATCATACAAATTATATTTATATCATCTAAATTATATTTATACCATAAACATACATAATATATTTTAGATATAAAAAGTTTATACCATGTAATACCGGAAATACATATTTATATTTAATAAATAATTTTTTAACAAGAAAGTACTTCTGACATAATGAGATATACCATGAATACGTATCTCATAAATTATATCAAAAATATAATAATAATCTGACTTTGACATAAATTATATCTATTACAACAAAAATATATGGTATATCTGTACTTCCAACATAATGATTTTTACTCCATAAAAAATTATGGTTAATCCAGTACATTAGAATTAAAAATACACGACAATAAAATAATACTAGATGATTAACAAACATGAAAACAAAACAAACATACATGAGCAAATAATTGAATACTTAGTTTATTAAAAAATATTTGAATTTTGAATATAAGAGAGAGAAAGATTTGAAAGCAATGATTATCTTTTCTACTTTTAATTTGAAGATTGAAAATATCTCTTAAATTAAGGTGAATTGATAATTAGTTATAGTATTAAATTAAAAATTATAATTATCTTTTCTGATTTTTTTAAATGACTCTATATGTAAAAAAAAACTTTTATTTTTGTACGAAAAAGGGCCTAAAATGCCCTTCAATTATGTGAAATAGTGCAAAAATGCCCTTCGTCTACCTATTGGGCCTAAACTGCCCTTCCTGTCTACCTATTGGGCCTAAAATATCCTTTCCGTCTACCTATTGGAGCTATTTTGCCATTTTATTTTTTTAAAAAAATTATATAATACCACAACTTATCTTTATTAACCTACATAAAATCCTTATCATTATTATTAATATTAACCAAAAAATTCTAAATTAATCTGATAAATAAAAAGAAAAACAATATAAATAATCATTTCTTATTAGGAAAAATTTCAAAGTAGCAACTTAATAGCTATAATTATAACTTTTATAGCAACTGTTTTATAATTACAAAAAATATCAAGTTGTATTTTGTATTTAAGTAAAATGTTGCTATATAAATACATATACAAATTGAATAGTAGTTTCTATTTTAACTCTATCATTTAGAGTTAAATAAGGAAAGTAATCGTCCCTTAATTCATTCTACTTTTAATTATAAAGATTCATTTTCCTTATATGACTCTTCTATTTCTCTTTTTTTTTATCCTTTTTTTTTCGTTTTTTATTTTTTTTCTTTCTCATATTTTTTTTCTATTTTCGTTTCTTTTTTTTATCGTTTTATTTTATTATTTTGATTTATTTTTCTTTTTATTTTTTTTTCTTTCCACGTTATTTTCACTTTTTCTATTTCTCTTTTTTTTTTATCCTTTTTTATTTTTTTCTTTATTTCTTTCTTTTCCATTTTCTTATTTTTCTTTCATTCCTCATATTTTTCTTTTTCTTTTCCTATTTTCAATTTATTTTTTCTATTTTTCTATTTTTATTTTTGTAATATTTAAGTAAAGTGTTGCTATATAAATATATATACAAATTGAATAGTAATTCCTATTTTAATTCCATCAGTTAGAGTTAAATAAGAGAAGTAACCATTCCTTAATTCATGCTACTTTTAATTATAAAGATTCATTTTCCTTATATGGCTCTTCTATTTCTTTTTTTTTTTAATCCTTTGTCGTTTTTTTATTTTTTGTTTTCTTATTTTTTTCCTTTCTCCTATTTTTTCTTTTCTTTTCCTACTTTCATTTCTTTTTTTATCGTTTTATTTTTTTTAATTTTGATTTCTTTTTATTTATACTTTATTTTCACTCTTCTATTTCTCTTCTTTTTTTTTTTTATCCTTTTTTCTTCTTTTCCATTTTCTTATTTTTTTCCTTTCTCGTATTTTTCTTTTCCTTTTCCTATTTTCGTTTTCTTCTTCTTTTTCTCTATTTTTATTTTTTTATTTCTTTTTTTTTTCTTTTATTTTTACACTTATATTTCTAGCTTTTATTTCTCTTTCTTCCTTTTTATTGTTTTTTACTTCTTTTTCTTTGAATTTCTCTTTTTTCTTTTTCTATTTTTTTTATTCTTCTATCTCTTGCTTTTATTTTTAAAAGACACATATCTATATCACATATGCATATTCAAAAAATATATAAAATACATAGACATACAAATATATCTGCATATGTATTAACAGAAATACAAATTTGACTCATGCATATATAAACATATAGGACACAAAATATCTATAACAAAAAGTGACATAATACATTTGCTTAATTGCGCTTGAACTACACATTTCTTCTTCTTGATGATGTAGACATCAAAAATACTATTATGACAAAAAATATTCATCATCCATAAATACATATGCATTAATCATAAATACATATGCATTATTCATAAATAGATATGCATAACTGAAAAAATACATATGCATTTCTAAAAAAAATAAATATGCATTTCTGAAAAAATACATATGCATTAGTGATAAATACATATGCACACTGAAAAAGTACATATGTATTATTCATAAATATATATGCATCTATAAAAACCTAAGCAGAAACAAAAAATATATTTCCAAATCAATAAATATAGCATGCAGTCCCATAAAAACGTATGAATAACTAGAAAATACATATGTATTATTCAAAAATACATGTACATATCTGAAAAAATACATATGCATTAGTTATAAATACATATGCCATCTGATAAAATATATATATTATTTATAAATATATATGCATAACTGAAAAATTACATATGCATTACTCATAAATACATAACATATGCACAACTGAAAAAATACATATTCTTCCTTTTCGTTTGACTTCCTCTTTTTCACATATTTTTGCACTTTTTAGGATTTTGGAGAAGAAGGTTTTCTCAATATTTTCTGTTTCATGATTTTCCCAATATTTTTTGGCTCATCACAATGCTTCGATCTCACCTCTTCTATGTCAACTTCTCTGTCCAACTGAATAGGAGTAGAGATCAACTTAACACAAAAATCCACAATCTTTCAACAAAAAAAAAAATCACAAAACCACCTCAAATAACGTAGGAAAAATTATAGCAGACCTCAATCAAATAACGTATCCCTCTATTATAGCAGACCTCCACAATCTTTCAACCAAAAAAAATCACAACCCCCCCCACCCCCCCCCAAAAAAAAAATAAAAATAAAAATAAAGAAGACGGATGAAGAAAAATACGAAAAAAATATAAATTATATGAAAAGATAACATGTAAATACTGTAAACAAGATTACTTAGGCTACTAATTAACTTGCTATATTAGTAGGACTCTTTAAAATTGTTATGGTATAATTATATCTTTTAAAATGTATTAAAAAATTTACACGTATCTGTCGATATTTTTAGAAGTCCAAAAATCATAAATTAGTAGGAAAAAATGACTTACATATATCACTACCGTAGGCCACAAAAAATTTGAGAGAATGAGAGATTCTCAATATGAATTTCTACTGCAAATTTAATTAAAACTGCCATTATTATTATTGATTTGTCTCTGCTTATGCAATGATGTTTGTAGGTAGTTGAATACAAATTTAAGATGTTAAATTAATTTTGTAGTACAATGAAAGAAAAAGATAAAAAATAATGGTTTAAATGGTAGTTTGATAAATATCAACTTACCTTATTTGATGGAACACAATTTTTTTAAAAAGGAAAAGAAATAGAAAAAAGTGGAGTGAAATATGGGAGGTAATTGAAAAAAGTGGAGTGAAAATAGGGAAAGGTAATAAAGAGGGTGAAACCCACATGCTTTTCAATATAATGATTAAAATATTGCTACTTTTGCTATAACTTGTAATTTTGAGAAAGTGTTGCTATTTATTGTAATTAAGGTCTTAAGAATGCTAGTTTCTGTAATTTTTCTTTTAAATACATAGCCATATTAGTTGATTGTCAGATATAGCATATAAAATATTTAATTTTATAACATATTCTAATATATTGAAAAATAATTTTATATTAAATTTTCATATTTCATATTTGTTTCCTAATTTTATGGAATCCTTTGTCCATTCATTTTTTATATGCTATATAAAAAATTTATGTTTTTCGTTTTAATTGTCTGCTTTCACGTTGCCTCCATAAAATATATAGTATATTTATATCATAAAAATTCATGGTATATTTATATATTATACAAATTATATGGTATCATAAAAATACATGATATATTTATACCATAAAAATTATATTTATACCATAAACATATATTGTATATTTTAGATATAAAAAGTTTATGCTATGTAATACAAGAAATATATATTTATATTTAATAAATAATTTTTGAACAAGAAAAATACTTCCGACATAATGAGATATACCATGAATATTTATCTCATAAATTATATCAAAAATATAATAATAATTTGACTTTGACATAAATTATATTTATATAACAAAAATATACTATATATTTGTACTTTCAACATAATGATTTTTATTCCATAAATATTTTTCCATAAAAATTATGATTAACCCATTATATTAGAATTAAAAATACACGATAATGAAATAATATTAGATGATTAGCATACATGAAAACAAAACGAAACATACACGAGCAAATAAAGGAATACTCAGTTTATTTAAAAATATTTGAATTTTGAATATAAGAGAGAGAAAGATTTGAAAGCAGTGATTATCTTTTCCATTTTTAATTTGAAGATTAAAAATATCTCTCTTAAATTAAGGTGAATTGATAATTAGTTATACCATTAAATTAGAAATTATAATTATCTTTTTTGATTTTTTAAATGGCTATATATGTAAAAAAATATTTTTATAATATTGAAAAAGTACTATTATTTATGTAATTATGTTTTAAAGATGACCTTTTTATGCACTTTGCCTAAATAAAAGGGCAAAATAGGTCCAATAGGTAGACGAAAAGAGCATTTTAGGCCCAATAGGTGGGTGAGAAGGGCACTTTAGGCCCAATAGGTAGACGAAAAGGATATTTTAGGCCCAATAGATAGAAAAAGGACATTTTTACACCATTTTACATAGTTGAAGGGCATTTTAGGCCATTTTTCGTAACCTAAAAGATGGTCATAATTTAATCCATACAATTCTGATTAAGTTCTAATTTCTTTGTTTGTTCTTTTATAATCTTTTATACTTTAGTACCTAATAATATTATTTATTTTATTTATTATGATTATGTATAACATATCAAAAGAATGCCTAATATTTTAATAAGATTTCTTATGGATCATTTTGGGCTAGACATTAATCCAAATTTGGATAGGCTGTGTTGATTTAATAAATGTGCAAGCCAATAACCAGTTCAAACCTAACGAATTGGACGAATTATGGTTTTATGAGCTAATTTTACCACTTCTAGGAGAAGGGATGATTGTTAGGCTTACGAAACATCAAGATCAGTCCTTATAGAAGTCATTTTTGTAAGACTTTTTTTAATGGGGAACAAAATATCAAGTCCAACCCATTTTAGGACCATTTCTGAACTTAACAGATAGACCTATATTTTTTTATCTAAACTTCACATATAGCCAACTTATACCCCTCTTAACTAACTTGGGGTTTTGAGTTAAAAGTGACAAAAGAGGTTTGAAAAGAGGTGCAGGTGACTCAAGATTTAAAAATTGAGTGTAGGTGATAATTACTTTATTATAGATTAAGAAAGTTGTGAAAGTTTAAGAATAGTCCACAAGTTTTTAAATTTATACTTTGATCCAAGTAAAACCTAAAATAACTAGAAATGGAGGAAAAATACGCATTTTTCTCTCTTCTTATTTATTGTTGTTTTCTCTCTCTTAGTAATTTTTGATGTTCATTATTGCTGTTGCTTTATTCATCATCTTCTTCTTTATTATCATCATCATATTCTTGTTGTTGTTATCGCTACTGCTGCTACTTGATCAATTTTTTAGGTCAAATTTTGTTTCATACATTATTTTGGTATTACTTTATAGGTAACTTTGGTAACTAAAATTATAACTTTTAGTTCAATTTCTCATCTGGGTACACTACTACTGCTTTTTTTCCAACAATGGATAGAACCCGAACATAAATCCAACATAAAATGCATCTGTTTCAATAGATAACTCATTTGTTGTGACAGACGAGTTATTTGTTGCAATGGAAACCTCATTTGTTGGATTCATGTTTATGGTTCTATAGTTCTGTAACATGAATCAAACAGATGGGTCATCTGTTGCAACAGATGAGTTATCTGTTGTAACAGAGGAGTCATCTTTTGAAACATATTACTCATCTGTTGCAATAGAAGCTAAAATTGATTTTAATAGATGACTCATCTGTTGGCATTTATATTGCAAAATATAGAATTTGAAGCTGATTCCAATAGATAACTCATCTGTTGCAACAAGTTAGCAATCTGTTAGAATATGTTAGTAATCTTTTGCAATAGGTGACTCATCTGTTGAAATCATCTTCAAAGGTTTTGTAGTACATCCCAACAGTTGAGTCATATATTACAACAGATGTATAATCTATTGCAACAGATGAGTCACCTATTCTAACAGATGACTCATCTATTATAACAGATGACTCATCTGTTGGAATCAACTTTAGGTTCTATAGTACCGTAATATGAATACCAGTAGGTGAGTTCTCTGTTGCAACATATAACTCACTTATTACAATATATTATTCATCTATTGCAACAGATTACTCATATATTAGGGCTTGTGTTATAGTACTATACAATCACTATTAATTTTACTATCATATCATTATTAACTTTTTTTTAAAAAAAATATCTTTATTTAGGTACCACTAATGGAAAGATCAATAACAATAGAGGTGGATTGTCACGATGAATGGATCGAGAAGAGCAATCGATATGTTTGGCATTGGAATGAGGGTAAAATGCTAGAGACATAGCTATGATAGTCCAAAGTGATGTTTCGTTGATGATTTTGTGAACTTAATCATTAGCTATTATGGATTGAATTGTTAACTAGAAGAACTCGTCATCAGCTACATTCATAAATCCTTTGAAAATCAAAGGGTACTACCTTTTAAGATAATAGATCAGGTTTGGTTGCATGCTTATCTGAGTGATTCATCTAGGCCGGTATTAATGGTGTACATGGTTGAAAAAACAAAAGAGAATGAGAACCAGAATGTAGAAGAAGAACAACAAGACATGTTTGATGATAAATTGGATGATCTTGATATGAATATTCCAGATGATGATCAAATACTTACGGCCATTGTTAGGAGTAATATGGTGGGTAGTTCTTCTCAATCATCATAATCGGGCAATCATCAAGATGACGAGACTGATTTTTACAAGTGAATGTCATTCAAGGATAAGATAGAACTATCTACTTATTTGTTTATTGCTTGCTTGAAAAAAGATTTCAGACTAGAGAAAGTGATTAATTCGAGAAAAGTATTTTATTTTAGATGTGCTATCATTACGCCACGACAAAGGTCCTTGGTAGTTATTTTCAAAATAGATTCCCAATGACAAAGGCCTTTCTATTGCTGATATGGTGATAAGTCATCAATTTGAGGATTTTCTAGCACCTTTTAAGCCTAAATTACCATGCTTTTTCATTGATTTTATGTTAATCTCTTACTTAATGCTCATTTGTGTAGAAAAAGTTGAAAAGGGAAGATGAACAAGTCATTCAAGTCAAAAACAGAATAAATGTGAAAGAAAAGAGCCAAATGCTTGAAAATCAAGCTGAAGAATCGACCCTAAGTTACCATGATCGTGACTAGTCAACAAGTCAATCGAAGGGCGATTGCGATATGACTACCGCGATCGCAGGAGTTGCAGACACGGTCAAGAGGTGGCGATCACGATAGAGTGGAAAAGTTTCAAGGGCATTTTTGTAATATTTGACAAATGTGGAATTGGAGCTCAAATAAGGGTTTTTAGCTCATTTTTCACTATCTTTATCCTATCTCTTCATCTTTACTTTTATATCATCTCTTGCGAGCTTGGAGCAAAAATTTGTACTAATCTTGAGCTAAGATTAAATTAGAGTAACTCCTAAGTGAAGGATTATCAAATTTTCATTGAAGATTCATTGGAATTTAAAGTGTTGTTTGCATTCTCTTTTTCTTTCATTAATCAATTTGATGGAAATTTTGGTATATTTTTGTTTATTATCTTTATGAGTTGCTAGTTCTTTCTCTTGGGGTTATGTTTGAATAGGGTGTAAGTGTGTATGGGCTATGATTATTAGCTTTAATTCTTAGTTAATATTATTGGGTTTTACAAATGTTTGATTATAAAATGAAATTTGTTAGTGAAAGCCTCAATTTTCCTAAACCCCACATCATCCTTGAAAGAGGGATGTGGGTAGTCTAGATCCTACATCATCCTTGAAAGAGAATGTAGGTGACATGAACATTTGTTAACAATAAGATAGATAATAGTTATTCTTTTTTTATTATCTTAGAAATAAGGATAAATTGTGAAATTGCTATATCTTCGGTATCATCCTAGAAATAGGAATGCCAAATTGAGGTTTTGTGATGATTAATTGACCACACCCACAAGGTATTCAAAAGAATCCGTGGGTGATAGTTTGATACTTTGCTAAAAGACTTGAAATTCCTAGCCAAGCATACCCAAGCATGTCTTAGCTAAGATTTGAAGTTGATTTTCATGTACCCACACACTAGTTGCCTTTAGTAAAGCATAGCTCCAAGATCCGTTCCTAATTGATTACGCTCTAATTATTCTTAGTCTCAAATTAGACCTTTAGAAGCCCAAGAAATGTCTTAAACTTTTGAAAACATTCAAAATCCCCCCCAAATATTTGTATAATATATTTGAATTTAGCAAATAACTTTAATATCAAACTTATTAATCACCACTCACATTGTTCCTCATGGATTCGAACTTGACTCAAAATTGGGTAATTATATTGACAACGCTCGCCTTACACTTAAATTGACGCGTAAGTTGAGGGTTATTGTAAGACCCCAGGAAATCCTAGTCGTTTCAGTCATTTATAGCATGCCAAAAGAGGTCCCAGACTTAGAAAAAATTCAGCCAAGTGTTAAGGCTCAGAAGCATTTTTTTGGCCTTCAAAATTGGATGATCTTATTTTTGATATTTTTGACCTTAGAATGTTGATTTTAAAGTTGATTCATGATCAGGGATATCAATAGGTCATACTGGGTGAGTTTCAAAATTTTTGAATTTTGTTTGGGCCATGTTTGGATGGGCCAAATAGCAAGCCAACGCGATCTTGATGCGTCACATTGGCTACTGCATTGTACCCATCGACGCAATGCGTCGGTGATTGCGTTTATTGCATCGACGCAGCGTATCGCCAATCGCGTCGCTGGGCAGTTTTTGTGAGTTAAATTTTGAGTTTCCAAGGGCAAATAGGTCCTTTTTTCCTCACCCAATCCAACTAAAACACGAGATTTAATATCCTAAAGGGATAAATACACTTATTATTCTCAAAATCCTATTAAGAACAAGCCCTAGTTTCATCAACCTCAAGAATCAAGTCTCAAGAACTGACCACAATCTTCACGAAATTAACAATCAAGGTATGTTAGGTGTTCATTTTTTCCATCCTTGGAGTTTAAAAACCTTCTTTAAAACAACAAGTTTAATGATTCATGATTTACATGTGCAATTTGGGTTGTATTTATGTTTGTGTTGTTGTATGGGTTTCAATACGAGATTTAATTACAAGTTTCATGAACGTACGATAACATGTATGTTGATTGATGTAATTCCCATGTTACAACCCTTGAATTTGCAAGTTGTATGTGGTAGTATGGGGCCCTATATGTTATTTTTCATGTGTCACAATCATGCTTCCCAAGTGTTTGATAGAATGCCCATGTGAATTGAATAGTGTATTCATGACATGTTATCATCCCATTCTTGTACAAGTTCATGACTTCGAAGTATTTGAAAATTTCCTCAGTGAATGAATTGTGAACAATTAACTATTTCTAAACTGTCAAGATTTTTCATGTTTTATTATCATTCTATCAAATCCTGGGGGTATTTATTACCCGAAATCTAGCTATTTACTTAGTTGCAGTAGTTGTAGAATAGTCCCAGTAAAGGTTAAGACCAGTAGTACTCAGTCAGTAATAGAACTCAGTGAACTCAATCCAGTTTAGTCAGTTAACACGATCAATGCCAGTTTAGTCAAGCTTAATACAATCTAGTGATAAGTGTCTATTCAGTTGAGAGTAGGATTCAGCACCGAGCGAACTCAGGAGCATCCCTGCCAGCAGAGGGTTTGACCCTTAGTAGCAGTCCCTATGTTATAGAACTATGTAGCTAGCATAGGGTAAGACATTCTCTTGCCAGACTAGGGTTGACGCAACTATATATATATTTCATGAGTCTTACTGCTAGATTAGGGTTGACCCATCCTTGTTAGTATCTACTGGCAAAGTGCAAACAACCTTCCAATTAGGGTCACAGGTTGGACCCCAACTCAGTTTATAATTGGGGTATGTCAGTTAGATTAACACTCCCACAGTTATAGTTTCAGTCTCAGTATTTAGTAAAGAACTCAGACAGTTCTATAGAACTATGGCTATCAGTTATCAGTTACTTAGCCATCAGAAATCAGTACTTCAATATCAGTCTAAACTTTTAGTTATCAGTATTCAGTTATCAAAACTCAGTACTTCAGTTTCAGTCTAATTCAGATAGATATTCTATGTGCAGTATTATATATTCAGCATGTTCAGTAGTTACAATTTTGTATGTACTATCATCTAGTTACTTCATTACGTTCATTTAGTCAGTTATCATCTCATGAATATGAACCCATGTATATCATCCTACCTCACTTAGTATACCAGTACATTCCAGTACTGACGCATACTCTTTCTTTATTCTATGATGTCTTAAATCATAGGTTCAGATGCTCGGGTTCCTGACCATACGTAGTAGGTCAGACTATCAACAGAATTTATAGTAGTGAGTCCTTATCCAGTGAGGATATCATTTTATTTTAGCAGTTTAGTATTTTAGTTAGTTCAGTAGTCAGAGTTAGTTGGGGACTTGTCCCATTAAATCCATTTTTCAGACAATTAGAGGCTTTCGAACTAGCACAGTCAGTTTTTAATTTTTCAAATATAATTATCAGTACATTTAGTAATTATTTTAGTATTTTGAGAACCTTATGGTATTTTCAATTATACTTCCGCATAAATTTTTAGTATTATTATTCACTGATCAATCAGGTACCAGTCATGGGCTAGCTTGTGATCCTTTGGGGTTGTAAGCACCATGTGATGTTCAGGGTGTAGACTCGGGGCGTTACAAAATTGGTATCAGAGTCTAAGGTTCTAAAGAGTCCTAGAGAGACTAAAAACTGCATCAAGTAGAGTCTTGTGCATGGGTGTGTAGCACACCACACTTATGGACAAGAAGCTATAAGATGTTTTAGAAAAAGTTTCCCTTCTTTTAGTATTCATTTCATGCGAGTGAGCATAAGATAAAGTTAAGCTCTCTGTCTAATCCAATTTTACCTTATGTTTACAAAACATGCCTCCCAAAAAGACCAACGAAAGAAGAACTGGAAACCAGCCAGCACCTCCGCGCGTTTAGGCAGATCCCCTGTATGAGCATGTCTCTCACGCAGAATTCGAAGCAGCTGTCACCAATCTAGATCATTCTGTTACAGCCTAGAATGAATGCCCAGATACTATCCAGGCCAACCCAGTGGCCAATACTGCTGCATCTAGAATTCGGGACTTAACCCGAATGAATCCTCCATCATTTTCAGGGTCTAAGTCTTAAGAGAATCCACAGGAATTCCTTAACATAGTGCAGAAGGTAACAAATATTATGAGGGTAACCGCTAGTGAGAGTGCTGATTTAGCTGCATATTAGTTATAGGATATAACTCATACATGGTTTAAGTAGTGGAAGGCAGATAGGGATGCAGATGCAGGGCCTATAGAATGGAGGAGTTTTCTATCGCCTTTCTACATAGGTTCTTTCCATTGGGGTTGAGGAAAGCTAAGGTTTTAGAGTTTATTAACTTGAAGTAGGGCAATATGACAGTGAAGGGGTATTCCCTCAAGTTTACTCAATTAGACAGATTGCTCCTCATGTGGTAGCTGATAGTAGACCTAAGATGAGTAAGTTTATGTCTTGTGTGTCTGACAGTATGGTCAAGGAGTGTAGGAATGCAATGCTGATTAAGGAGATAAAATTGTCTAGGTTGATAGTCCATGGTCAACAGATAGAGGAGAAAAAGACTAAGGATAAAGAGAGGGAAAGCAAGAGAGCTAGAATAGGTAGCTTCAGTTTCACTCTACCTAAGTTAGAGGGTGGTAATCATCCTTAGTTCCTTCTAAAATCTTTAGTTCTAGCTTTATCCTCAGTCAGTACTTCAGTGCCTAAGTTCAGAAATGGTAATAAAGATGGGGTGCCAGGCTTTAAATCTCAGGGTAGCGTTAGCTATGCTCGAAAAAATCCTCCTTGTTAGAAGTATGGTAGAAACCATCAGGGTGTCTATAGGGCTGGCAGTGATGTATGTTTCGGATATGGCAAGCCAGGCCATAGGATCAGAGAGTGTCCTCAGGTGGGTTCGTAGAGTCAGCATAATCGTCCCCCAGCTCAGTCCGGTCGCCCATCTCAGCAAGGTGCCACTTCCAGTGCCACTAGTGGGCAACGTCCAAACAGGCTCTATGCACTTTAGTCCCAACAGGATCAGGAAAATTCACCTGATGTGGTCACTGATACGTTATAAGTTTACCATTTATATTTTTATGCTTTGCTGGATCCAGGAGATTCTTTGTCATTTGTAACTTCTTGTATAGCTATTAACTTTAGAGTCAGTTTCGAAACCCTAGCAGAGCCCTTCTCAGTCTCTACCCCAGTGGGTAAGTCTATCATAGCCCGACGGGTATATAGGAACTGTCCAGTTATGATATCTCAGAAAGTTACTTTAGCAGACTTAGTAAAGTTAGAGATGACAGATTTTGACGTCATTCTCAACATGGATTGGCTTCATTCATGCTATGCTTTAGTTGATTGTAGAAACAGAGTTGTCTATTTTCATTTCCCAAATGAACCTATCCTAGCATGGAAGGGTAGTACTTCAGTACTTAGGGGTCAGGTTGTTTCATACCTTAGACGAGAAAAATGATATCCAAGGGATTGTGGCATTGTTTAAGGAAATAAACAAGAGGTATGCCAAATTATTTCACAAAAGGCGTATGTATTTTGTGGACACAAAAAAATAGATTTGTTCTAGAAGTAGAAGAATAAATATCAATGAATATTAATTTGGGGAATAGGGTTCTCATCAAATAACAGATTACAAGTTCAGTATCGATGATCATGGTGATGTTGCCACAATCGATCTTCAAACAAGATCTTGTACATGTAGAGTTTTTGACTTGGACAAAATATCCTATCCACATGCTATGGTAGCGCTTCGAGCCTAATACGGTGCATAATATGAAACTCAAATTTATGAGTACTCATCTCCATATTATTCGATGGAAAGATATATAATGGAATATAGTGAGAATATTAATTTGGTGCCTCCTTAAGAATCTTGGTTTGTTCCTGTAGAGATTTTGGAGAGATTAATACCTCCTTCATATATTGACCCAAACACTATCAAAGGGAAGAAGGCGATATAAGAGGAGGTGTGGAGTTGTAGAATCATGTTTATCAAGAAAAAAACAAATGCTCCATATGTAAGAACGTTGGCCACAAAAGAACTACATGCCCGGATCGTAATGCACCATGATAGTTGTAATAGTAAAACTTGTGTTATTGTTTGTTATGGACTTTAATATTTTTAACTCATTTCTGTGAATGTAAATGTTATTATTTATTATATAAAATATATTTTTATTAACATGTGCATCAACAAAAAATAGATAAAACAGAAACTAAATACAGCAGACTACAAAAATATTTTCAGCAGATTACCAATCTGTTGCAACAGATGGACATTTGCTGGAAGAACACAAAACAGTTCATCAAACTAGAATGTGTTCCTCCAATAGATTATCAATATATTGAAATAGATGGGTAATCTATTGGAATAACACAATATAGTTCTTGCCACTGGTTTGTGTTCTTTCAACAGATGACCAATTTGTTTTAACAGATGGTCCATCTATTAAAAAGATTTAAAACTCTTACTATTATGGCTGGATTAAAAATTGTGCCAAACGCTCAATCCTTCACCGTCTATATGTTGAGAAAAAGAAATAGACAGAATGAAAATTAAATAAGAATTAAAAAGTCAAAGTGGACCAAACGTAAATTTTTTTATCAAATAAAAATAAAATACATTAGGTTGGTAGATTGGACATAAATATAAAAACTACATACGCTTAAAGAAAAAATATAACCTAATTATTATTAATATTGTTACTTTCAACCAGTCAATCGTTAACCAGCAGCAGCTGGGCCCTCCTCAGCCTGCGAATCTCTCAAAGCATACTTGCTCTCACACCGCCCAACTCCTATTGGAATTTATTAACCTGCATCTGAAGTTCCTGCATGGTGTCGTACAGAATAGCGATGTCCCAAATAGGATCAGTTATATCTAGAACATACATGAATTGATAAACGTAAACACAAAAGTACAGAAAAATAGTCTGAATGTAACACCATGTATACTATCAACTGGTAGATTTACATACAAAAAAAATTTACCTCAATGAAAAAGGAATTTGCTCTTTGAAGAGAAGTGGTTGAAGTTGTAATATGAAAGACAAGATGCAAGAAATAAATAATGTGGAGTTGAATCAACAAGTAAGGAGGGACCTATTTATAGAGGATTGATTTGAATATGTTAGGCAAAATGTCACCACTGTTCACCTCCATTTTATTAATTACATTCAAACTGGTGACTTATTGATTGGTGTGAAAAGTTATGACTTAATTAAATCAAACGAGTGACTTTTTTATTATAGTGAAATATCCTGACTTTTCAGAAACTTAATATTGATTAGTTCTTAAAATTATATAACCGTTTTTCTCAATTAAATACTTGAAGACTTATCACCTTTTTAATAATTATTTCTTTTAATAATAACTATTTTTATTGAGTATCCACAATAGTTGATTCATCTGTTGCAATAGATAACCCATCTGTCGCAATAAATTTACCATATGTTGCAACAAATGGTCCATGTGTACAACGGATGAGCCATCTGTTGCGATGGATGAGTCATCTGTTGAGACAGATGAGTTATCTGTTGTGATAGATAAACCAACTGTTGGAGGAGCTATTTTTATTTCTTTCAATAGTTGATTCATCAGTTTTAACAGATGCGGAATTTGATTCATCAGCTGTTTTGAATGTGTTAGACAAAAAGTCACGACTGTTCACCTCTTTTTTAAAATCATATCCCTTAATTAATTAAAACTGGTGACTTTTTGATAATTTAAATTAAAAAATAGATTTAAAAATTTGAAAAGGAAAATTCATGACTTTTTGCCTATTTAATATTAATATCAGTTATTAAAATTAAATAACCATCATTAGCAGTTTTAAATTATGTTTATCATTTATTTCCTTATTATTTCTTATGAACTATTTTTCTTTATTAAATAATTGAAAAGTCATAATTTTCACCCTTTTAATAACCTCTTGTTTTTAATTAAATAACTGTTTTAGTCAGTTTTTCGAATAGATAGACCATCTATTGAAACAGATTTTTCATCTGTCCGAAAAACATAAACCAGTGGCAAGAACTAATTATATTATGTTTTTCTAGCAGATCTGTTGCAACAGATATGTCATCCGTTGGAAGTAGAGGGTTTTGAGTTTTTCCAACAGATTACCCATCTGTTACAATATATTGGTCGTATATTGGTTAAACGCAATATAGATTGATGAACTATAATGTGTTCTTCTAGCCAATGTCCATCAGTTACAACATATGGGTAATCTGCTGAAAATCTTTTTTGTAGTTTGTCATATTTAATTCCTGTTTTATCTTTTTGTATTGATGTGCAAGTTAATAAAAGTATATTTTATATAATAAATAATAATATATACATCCCCATCAATGAGTTAAAATTATCAAAGTTCATAAACAACAACAACACATGCTTACTATTGCAACAATCATAGTGTATTACATACGTAGCAGTTGTTTTTTCTTGATGGGCATGTAGTCCATTGACATTAAAGATGGTTATCCTTTGAGCCTTTGTAGTTTCGTACACTACTTCATGATGGGAATTGAAGATTAAACATTATTTGATATTGATGGGGTAGGAAGAATAAGGTGCGTGCATATGGATGGATCCACTTTTATGTATGAGAGTTATGTATTATTGATCGGGTTATCGTGACAACACACATAAAGTACAATAATTTTGTGAATGTAGTTTTTTACCGATTAGGCATTGATCCTTCAAACAAGATCTTGTATTTTACAATTAAGTTTGATTGGTGGGAATGGATAAGGCTGAGGGACCATGAAGATGGTGCCGATACCTTGTTACAATTTAATGATGTTTTGCTCATGTTTATACGTGTCAAGTTTTGAGAAGGGATTAATATTTGATGACAATGTAGATATTCGATAGTGATTAGACTAGTTTTAATGGTGCAATGGACTTTGAGAAGGCCTTCAAAGCCTCCAGTGCAGCAAAAAAGAATGGAAAACCAATAGAAATTTCCTTGGTCCAAATTTATATGGATAGGTTACTTAGGAAGACGATTATACAATAGAATATGCTGTAGGAGAATACCTGCGTGGAAAAGGGGCATTGCTGAAGACTGTATCATCTCAGACCTTGTTAAAGAGAAAACACAGGGGAGCAAGAAAGGAACTTCTAGCCAATCTGGCCAATGAATTTGACTTCAAAGACGAAAAATCTGTATGAGCTGCAAATATGAAAGTGTATCCAAAAATCAAAATCCGTTAGTCATTGTTGAAAAAGAAAAATGGTAAAGTGGACTGGCGCTGGACACTTTGGTAGGTAACTACGACTAGTTAGTGTGGCCTGAATGTTAACCCTCAAAGTGCAGGATCATAACTCCAAGGAAGCAACTTTGCAAGCTCAGAGAATTGGAAATATGGACAGCTAGGAACCAAAATTAAGCCAAGAACTTCTAAAGAAAATTCAATGGAAGCCAAGGCATCAATTTTTAAAGTCTAATTTGCATTCCATGCCTTCTATTTGTGGTTCTGATTCTATTAATGGTAGTGGAAACAAAAAGGTCTGAAGTTGGGTAAAAATCCCATGCCTTTATGTTCTCACTGCCTTTGACCTAACCAGAATCACAAGCACAAGGCCTAGGATGCAAGTTTAACTTCACAAATTGTCACCTTGGCTTAATCTTTTTTTTTTACCTCGGGAGTTGTTGGTTTAAGTTTCGTTCCTGACTGACAATATTTCCACTCCTCGATGCTCGCAAAGCTTCTTTCTTTAACTTCTAATCCTGTATTTTATGGGTCATCATTTAGGCCATGCTAACTAGTCACAGTTACCTAGAAAAGTGTCCAGCTCCAGTCCACTTTACCATTTTTCTTTTCAACGAGTGATGGATTTTTATTTTTCGATACACTTTCATTTTTTTAGCTCATTCATTTTTTCATTTTTCATGTCATTTTCATCGGCTAGATTCGCTACACATTTCTTGGTACCCTGTGTTTCTTCTTTAATAAGGTCTAAGTTGATATATAGTCTTCAGCACCTCCCCTTTCTCTCCCAGATATTCTCCCAAGCACCTTCTGATGTATGTAATCGTCACCCCGAGCAACCCAGCCATATAAATTTGGATAAAGGCAATAACTATATTGATTTCCATTCTTATTTGTAGCAGTGCGAGGCTTCAAATGCCTTTAAAAAGTCCATTGAACGGTTAAAATTAATCCAATCATTATTGAATCCTTATACCGCCACCAAAAACTTGATCCCTTCCCCAAACTTGACACATAAACATTAGCAAAATCATAATTAAATTATAACAAGATATCAACTCCACCTACATGGTCCCTAAGCCTTATCGGTTAGAACCTATCAATCTTAACTATAAAATGCAATATCTTGTTTGAATCATTAATGCCTAATTGGTTAAGAACAACATTCACAAAATCAGTGTACTCTATGTGTGTTTTCATGATAACATGACCAGTAATACATACCTCCAACATATAAAGTGGTTTCTATCTGCAAACAGTTTATTCCTTCAAACCCATCATTACTCTAGCCTTTTATGTTGGTCGGGCAAAAGTTGATCCACTTTCACTTTCTTTTCTTTTAGGAGACATCTTTTATCTACAAATTAGAGAAAAACAAATAGAACATTATAATTGATGTCTACATAGTTTAAAAAAGGGTAACATAAAATTCAATAAATACAACACATTACAACAGGCATTCCAATAGGTGACCTATCTGTTGTAACAGATTCCCCATCTATTCAATAAATGAGCTATTTATTATAATAGGTGACATATTTGTTGCAACAGGTGACCAACATATTGCAACAACTGGGTCATTTATTGGAAGAAATCAAACCAGCTTTGCTACTGGGTTGATTTCTTCGAACAGGTGCTTCATCTATTGCAACAGATAGGTCATCTGTTGGAAGAGTTGTTTTGATTTAGTCCAACTGTTGATTCATCAGTTGCAGCAGATATAAAATATATTGAAAGACCTATTTTAATATCTTCCACCATATGTTCCAACACCAACAACAATAAAACAATACCATATATTCCAACACCATCAGCAACAACAACACTATATGTTCCACCACCACCACCACCACCACCAACATCAACAATAGCATCAACAACAAAGAAACAAACAAAAGAGAAATAAAAAAATTGATACTGCCAAAAAGGCTTTTTTAGTTATTTTAATAAAAATAATGGTTCATTCATTCAAGACTTAAAAAACACTTTTTCTTCTATTTTCTCAATAAATAGAATATGGGTAAATAAATAAAAATAACAGATGTAAATAACTAATTTAAATAACCAATGTAAAAATATGATATTCACATTTTCAATTTTCATCATAGAAAATATGAAAAATTTGATGAAACATGCAAAGAATGAGGCGAGAAGGCAAGAGCAATAGTGAATCATACCTGCCATGTCAAAATAAAAGGGTTCAAAACACTAATTTCAGTCGAGAAAAGATATAGATTGGTTGAGATCTGAAAGGATCTTGGAGCTAAAAAAGAAGAGAAACGAGAGAAAAAAGAGGTGGCGATTGGGATTACCCTAAAGAGAAGAGAAAAAGAAAGAAAAAGAAAAGAGATGAATTATTTTATGGTTGAAGGAGAGAGAATTCTAGAGATGGGTTTAAATATTTATTAATAATTTATGGTGGTGAAATGCTCCGAGGAGAACGATGAGACGTTGATGATAACATTGAAAAGACAAGAAAAGACAACTCAAGGAGTAAATTTTTGAGTTATCCAATAAATAGTTTTACCGCTTTAGTATTCTTTATTTCTTTATTTCAGACAGAAAATTGCTTTAAAATTTAAAAAAATCTTAAAATAAATAACTCATCTGTTGCAATAGATGTCAATATATGTTTGAAAATTTTCAACTGATCAGTCATCTATTGCGACAGATGTCAACGTCTATTTGATAATTTTCAATAGATAAGTCATTTATTGCAAAAAATATCTTTATCTATTTGATAATTCAAATAGATAAGTCATCTATTACAATAGGTCAAATATGTATTTTAATAGATGTCTATAATTTTTTTATAATTTTCAATAAATATGTCATCTGTTGCAACAGGTTAGTCCTTTATTTATTAAAATCAAGCAATTATTTGAAATATATAAATTAATTTAGATAAAATTAATGATGAGATCATAGGTTCAACTACAATTTCAATTGATGTCGTTGCAATTGTATGATATTGGTATTGTGTTCGTCCTAATCAAAGTCATCAATTGATCGATTTGGGTTGAAATGATTCAAATAACGCCATTATTTGAAATATCTAAATTGATTTATCTAAAATTAAGGATTATTTCATAGGTTCAACTATAATTTTGATTGATGTCATTGCAACTGCATGACGTTGGTATTGTGTTCGTCCTGATCGGGGTTATCAATTGATTGATTTGGGTTGAAATGATTCAAATCAAGTAATTATTTGAAATCTAAATTGATTTATCTAGAATTAAGAATGAGTTCATAGATTCAACTATAATTTTAATTAATGTTGTTGCAACTACATGGCATTGGTATTGTGTTCATCTTGACTGGAGTCATCAATTGATCGATATGAGTTTAAATAATTCATATCAAATGATTATTTTAAATATCTAAATTGATTTATCTTGAATTAAGGATGAGTTCATAGGTTTAACTATAATTTTGGTTGATGTCATTGCAACTGCATAACATTGGTTTTGTGTTCGTCCTGATCGGAGTCATCAATTGTCGATTTGGGTAGAAATGATTCATATCAAGAGATTATTTGGAATATCTAAACTGATTTAGATAGAACTAAGGATAATTTCATAGGTACAACTATAATTTTAATTGATATTGTTGCAACTGCAGTCTGCATGATGCTGGGATTGTGTTCGTCCTGATCGGAGTCATCAACTAATCAATTTGGGTTGAAATAATTCATATCAAATGATTTTTTGAAATTGTTAAATTGATTTATCTAGAATTAAGGTTGAGTTCATAGTTTTATCTATAATTTTAATTGATGTCATTGTAACTGCATAGCGTTGGTATTATGTTCGTCATGACTAGAGTCATCAATTGATCGATTTGGGTTGAAATGGTTCGTAGAAAGTAATTTTTTGAAATATCTAAATTGATTTAGATAGAATTAAGGGTGATTTCATAGGTTCAACTACAATTTTGATTGATGTCTTTGTAACTGCATGACATTGGTATTGTGTTCATCCTGATCGGAGTCATCAATTAATCGATTTGGATTAAAATGATTCATATCAAGTGATTATTTGAAATATCAAAATTAATTTATCTAGAATTAAGGATAATTTCATAAGTTCAACTATAATTTTGATTGATGTTGTTGTAACTGCATGACGTTGGTATTGTGTTCGTCTTGACCAAAGTCATCAATTAATTGATTTGGGTTGAAATGATTCATATTAAATTATTAGTAAGTTAATATATAATTCATTAAAGTTCCAATTGAACTTATTAACTGAAAACAAATGTTAGTAAAATTAATTTAATTTATTATGAAATAGTTAAAATTTGTCTCTTTTAAAACATTAATTAAAATTAATTCGGACCAAATTAACATTTTTAAAACTTGTCATTGTTTTTTAAATTACAATTCAACCCATACAAAATCATCTATTTTTGAGAAAAATGTTTCATCATTTTAAATCTCGAGTTCTTTCTCTTCGCTTTCTCTTTCTCTTTCAACAATACAAACAATAAATACTCAACATATGCTCAACCTTTCATAGCAAATTAATTTTCGTCCTATTTCTAACCACATGTTGTTATTTTTGACTTTTTTCTTACTTGTATCTATTGTTTTCTTTCTCTTCGCAGGTAACAGAGTTTGAGAAGAGTTCTACATTTGTTGTTTTTTCTAAGAATTAGGGATTTTTAGTTAATGATGAAAAAAAGACTTTTAATTATATTATCTTCAAGAACGAGTCAAGAATTCTGAGTTTTGATGCTAAAAAATGTAGCAAGAACCCGAGAAAACCCTACTTTTATCATTGTATTTTGTTGACTGTCATGGTATTATTGGATGGTGTTTGTGGTATTATTGATGGTTGTTAGTTATGTTTGTATGGTTGGTATTGGTGGTCTTGATGTTGGTGTTAGTGTTGGTGTTGATGGTGTTGGTATTAGTGTTAGTGTTGGTATTGATGGCGGTGTTGGTATTAGTGGTGTTGGTAGTAGTATTTATGGTGTTGGTTATGGTGTTGGTGGTATTGGTGGCGTTGGTATTGTTGTTTGTGTTGGTGGTGTTGGTGTTGGTGATGTTGGTGTTGGTGTTGGTATTGGTGGTATAGGTGGTGGTGTTGCTGGTGGTGTTGGTATTGGTGGTGTTAGTATCGGTGGTGTTGGTATTAGTGGTGGCTGTTGGTGGTGTTGGATTGGTGGTGTTTGTATTGGTGTTGGTATTAGTATTAGTGGTGTTGGTGGTGTTGGTGTTGGTCGTGGTTTTGATGGTGGTAGTGTTGGTGGTGTTGACGTGCTGTATTGACCAACAAATTACTCATCTGATGGAAATATGAAAGACATGATTCAATTTTATCCAACAGATGATCCATCTATTGCAAAAAGATAGGTAATCTGTTAGAAGTTATCAAAACAGAACTGCTACTTGATTTGATAACTTCCAAATGATGACCCACCTGTTGTAACAGTGGTTCCATCTATTGGGAGATATTAAAATAGGTCTTCAAACAAATTCCCCATCTATTGCAACAAATGTATCAATTGTTGGCATAAAAAAAACAGCTCTTCCAACAGATTAACCACCTGTTGCAATAGGTGTATCAGTTGTTGGAAGAAAACAAACCAATAGGAAGATTGTTTTGATCTCTTCCAATATTTTGTTCATCTGTTGCAACAGTTTATACATCTGTTGTAACATCTGATTTATCTGTTCCAACAGATGGGTTATCTGTTGGAATATTTTGTAGTGTGTTGTATAAAAATTTATTGAATTTTGTGTTACCTTTATTAAAAAATTATGCAGACATCAATTGTAATGTATTTTTGTTTTTCTCTTATTTGTAGGTAAACGACGTCTCCCAAATGAAAAAAAAGTGAAAATAGATTAACTTCTGGCCACGTAACAAAAAAGGCTAGAGTACAGATAGACTCGGAGGAACTTTCTGAATAATCTCAGTTAGGGAAAAGTGCAGCTGACAAAAGATATAAAATTGATGTTGAGGGAGGTGGAGAAGGGTCTGTAGAGGATGGTGAGGAAAATAAAAGTGAGGAGAAAAAAGAAGAAGAAGAAGAGGAAGAGGAAGAAGAAGAAGAAGAAGAAGAAGAAGAAGATGATGATGATGATGAAGAAGAAGAGGAGGAAGTAGAAAGTGAGAAAGATAATAATGATCAAGATGATGATAATGCATCATCAATGGGACGTGAATTAAGATCGAAATCCCAGCATGATCCTGTCAAAGCTATTAGTATTGACAGATTTCAAGTTGAGATGCCAATAGATAACGCTTCAGATTTAACTAGTGATTTTGTAGTTAAATCTCAGTTGGAGAAACCTTTTGATGATTCTAGGAATACTATGAAGAAGGAAAAACTAGAGAAATTATTTAAGAAGAGCTGCTTTGGATACTTTCTTAAGCTGCCTGAGGAAAACAATGCCCATTTCTAAATGAGCATGGTATATGGTTTTCTTAAGCACAGGATTATGTACCTGGGGGTGATAAAGATTTGAAGGAGAGGGGTAAAGAGACGGATGAAATCTGGATTAACTATTGTGGCATGCCGGTTTGTTTTGACATAAAAGAGTTTGCCATAGTGACAGGCTTGAGATGTGACCATCCAAAAGAACCTCTCATTAAGGAAACACCCCTCAAAAATTCCAAGGCATGTAGGATAGTCAAACCACCACTATCAAACAAAGGCAAAACATTGCCCAAGCGAGTACCGCATCCACCAAAACCAATAGATGCAAGAAAAAAATAGATGGGTTGTTGGATATTGATGGACGTGGCTACAAAGCAACGATGTTGTTAGAAAATATCAAGGATAAAACCATACCAAAGAATTACAAAGAGCAATTGTGCTTAGTTTGGTTTACCCATTCTGTTATATTGGCAAGAGACATCTACAAAGTCATAGAAGATGATTTGATAGAGTTTGCAGAGGATTTTGAGAAATTCAACAATTATCCCCGGGGATATGACAACTACAAGTTGACTGTCAAATATTTATTAACAAAACTATATCTAAAGACGATCTCCTTATATGGATTTTCTTGGGCTTTCATGATAAATTTAATCACTATTTGTTTACTCTTGCAATAATTTATACTCAATAATTATAATGGATTTTTTTTGTTTGCTCCCTATTTACATTTTTTAGGTTTGGGTATTTGAAGCCATTACTCCCTTCCGAAAGAAAGTCAAGGATTACCTAGATGAGATTTCTTATCCAAGGATCCTTAGGTGGTTAGCTGCAAAGAGCAACACAAGAAATAAGAACGTTGATCTCTTTAACTCTTTGGATGATACAGTAAGTTTTCTTTTAAGTAAAATAATTTGAATCAAAGAAAGGTATTAAAATAACTGATCTATCTGTTGTAACAGATGGGTCATCTATTGCAATTTAGCTTAATAGATTACCCTTCTACTACAACTGATGTAATAGATAGGCAATCTATTGCGACAGATGAGTCATATTTCGCAATAAGTTGTCTGTGTTAACATGTTACCCAACTAACTATAAATTATTATTTGATTTAAACGTATCTTCCCTTTTTATAGGTTTTGTATCCATGGATCGTACCCACTGAGAAAGAATTGGGGATGACTTCTTTTATTACTCTAGGTCTTGTTGATACAATAAAATACCCAATGATGGAGTTAATAAAGAAGGAATTGGCTGGAGCAACAACCATAAGAAGAGAAGTTGGGCAAGGTCAGCCTCATATTGAGGCTCTTCATGACCAACCTGCTGCAACAGATCTGGTTTCTACTTCTGAGGGGTGTTGCTTGTGGAGTTGTTCATGTTGGTGGAAGTCATGCTGATGCTGATATTGTTGCCATGATGATGAGCATGTTCATGCTCAGTAAAATATAAGTATGTTTGAAATCACCCCTTACAGTGGTCCCTCTCACCTCTCTCCACACTCATGTTCTCATCGCAAATGCAAAGATTGCATGGACAAACATGATAAAAGCTTTCAAAAAATAAAAACACTCATTGATATTGTGGAGGATTTGAAATCCAAGAGGTGTGTCATATCATCCAAGAAGGTGAGAGAGTCATACACTCCTACAGTGGAGCTTAGGAAGAAGAAAAAAATAATTAGACATATACTCTCAATTATGGAACCAAAATAATTGCAACTCCTCCTCCTCCTCTAATAGTTGATGAAGTTCAGGGACCACTGAATAAGGGGGACATATACGCGAAACTTGAAGCCAAATCAAAGGCTTCTCTAATAAAGTTCAAAAATTCCAAGCAATGCGCAAAAGATTTCACCATAAATAGCTTTTCCTCCCAAGAATCCAAGAATATGACAGATATGAGGTATTGGTACGTGGACACAGTAAGTTTACTTTTCCTAACCTAACCCTCTAATCTACTTCATGTCTTACATTCTAAGTCATCTTATATTCTAGTGCAATAGGTGGTTCATCTGTTGCAACAAATTATCCATCTGTTGCATAAGTTGTATTAGATGGGTAATCTGTTAACAAATTCAGAGAAACTATGCAATAGATGGACCATCCGTTTCATCTTTCCACTTTATTTTTCTTTTTTAAAATTACTAACCTATTTAAAAATTGTCTTCTTATATCACAGTATGTGGATGAAATTCTCTGCCTTATGAGGGGTAGGAAATTAGCGTACTTAAATGCTATGATACTGGTGATAGGATAATGGACCTCAACTTCCACAATAATTTCAAGAATAGGTAAAATAATCTTAGTGCCCTAGCGACAACTCCTGGTGGCCTGGGATTTGATATGTTAGTTTCTACGTTCGATTGAGATCAAGATATGATTGACTATGTTAGAGGAAAGAGGTCATATACACACGATAAGGACTGGATCAGGGAAAAGAGAATTCTTGCAGTCATGAACCTAGACTTAAAACATTTTGTGGCTCTTGAGATGCTACTCGAGGACGGAAAGATGAAGGTTTATGACTGCAACTCATCTGTCTATGAGGAGGCCAATTCTTTTACCATGATGCAACCACTATTGGACTTGTTCCCCAGATTGTTGAAGCAAAGTGGCCTGATGAATCATTTTCCATCTAAAGTGTTGAATGAAAAATTGACTTTGAAGGTCGCAGCAAGGATAAGGACCTTGAAAGAAATTTAACCGATTTCGCATGCGGGTCATACTTTATTGCACACATCGATTGTTTGTTAACTAGCACAGAAATGTCCAAGCCAAGGACCTTGCTAAATGACAACACTGTGGTAAGGATGTAAGAGATCTGGGCTTATGGGGTACTAACTAAATAGTTGGAGCTTGCATAAAAAAAAGATGTAGAAACACCATGACAATTTTTATTTTAAGTATACATGTAGTGATAATTTTTTTATGTTTGATGAAAATTGAATTGGTTTATTAAATTTGGGAACTTATGAATCAGTACAAAAAATAATTACTAAGTTCAAATATTGCAACAAGTGCATTATATAGATATAGACATCTGTATAATGCAATAGATGACCAACCTATTGCAACAGATAGTCTATCTGTTGTAACACATAGTCTATCCGTTGCAACCAAAAGTATATCTATTGCAACAGATAGGTCATGTATTGAAACAAATCAAAATAGTAGAAAGGCATGTTTGATGATTTCCCACACATATGTCGTCCGTTGCAACAAATCCATTATCTTTTGCAATATTTAAATCTAGTATTCCATTTTAATTAATAAGTTCAAATCTAAGGATAAAATAAAATTCATAGACAAAATAATGTTAGTTTACAACAAACCCAACGTATTCCCACATAGTGGGGTCTGGGGAGGGTAAGATGTACGCAGTCCATACCACTACTTTTGGAGAAGTAGCAAGGTTGTTTCCGATAAAATAATGTTGGTTTAAGGATAAAATAAAATTCATAGACAATTAATTGTATATTGTTAAGTAATGTCAATTTTTTTATTTTTTATGATTGATGACAATTGTATGGTTTTATTAAATTTGCAAACTTATGAATTAGTACACAAAAAAATGCAACAAATAATGGATCTGTGTAACACCCCAAGTCTGCACCCCGGATGCTACACGGTGCTTACGACCTCGAAGGATCACAAGCTAACCCATGATTGGTACCTGCTGTGAGCACTGACTAATAATACTGAAATAAATGCGAAAGTTAGGCTGAGGTTGCTGTAAGGTTCATAACTAAAAAATAAATACTGAATACTGATAAATATATACTAAAAATTGAAAATCTATCTGAAATAATCTAGCTTGAAAGCCTCTAACTGTCTGAACATGGAGTTGATAGGACAAGTCTCCAGCTAACTCCGACTACTAAACATGCTGAACTACTAAACTACTGAAATGATAACTCTATCCTCAAACTATGAGGACTTTCCACTAAATCTACTACTGATAGTCTGGGCTGCTAAGTACAGTCAGGAACCCGTGCATCTGAACCTATGATATAAGACATCATAGCGCAAAAAAAGGTATACGTTAGTACTTTTAATGTATTGGTATGCTAAGTGAGGTAGGCTAATATATATGAGTTCATATGCATGAACAATAACTGGTTGAGTAACACAAATACAACTGAATAAGAGTACATGTATATCTAAAACTGTTGTAATTACTGATTATGCAATACTATGCACATAACTACGTATACTATAACTGATATCACATTAACACTGGATATTGAGTTCTGAAAACTGAATGACTAATATCTAAGTTTACTGATACTTTACTACTATTAACTGGGTGACTATTACTGATAGTCCTAATTCTGTGAAATCGAGCTTAGTTTCATATTGAGCTGGGTGACTGTGTCTGATAGTCCTAATTCAAAAAACTGAACTGAGGTTTTATACTAAGTCTAAAACAAAAACTAAAACTTTGGGAGTGTTTATCTAACCGACATACCCCGATTATAAACTAAGTTGGGTTCCAACTGTGAACCTAGTTGGAAGGGTGTTAGCACCTTGCCAAGGGATACTAACAATGACTATGAGTTAACCCTATTTGGCAGAAAGACATTTCGTCAACCCTCACTAGCAGTAAAACTCATACGAGATGTATCAAACCTTATCTGGCAGGAAGATATCTCAACCTATGCTGGCTATGTAGTTCTATAACATAGGGATTGCTACTAAGGGTCAAACCCTTCATTGACAAGAATGACCCCATCTCTGGTTCACTCGGTGTTGAATACTACTCCCAATTGAATAGACAGTGAACTAATCACTAGAATGTACTAGGCTTGACTGAACTGTTAATGATCGTGCTAACTGATTGAGCTGGTCTGAGTTTACTGAGTTCTATTGACTGATTGAGTACTCTGAGTTCTGTAACTGACTGATTACTACTGTACGCGACATCACTAAGACTATTTTGTAGCTACTGGAATTCTAAATAAACAACTATATTTTGGGTATTGAATACCCCAGGACTCGATAGCATTGAAAGTAAAACATAGCACAATCTTGAAAGCATGATGACTAGCCACTTTATCACAATTCATCCATTGAGGCATTTTATCAAACACTTGCATGGTATAAACTTGTATGCATACTAACATGTTATGATTTCTCTATTTAACTCACATGAATATTTTAACAAACACTTGGGGGCATAGTTTATGCACATAATAATAATCAATATGCAAACATCATGTTCACAATCCCATCTCACAATTCAAAGGGCTTTTAACATAAATTCACATAACCCTACACACATGTTAATTACTTCACATGAAACTTGTAATAAATCATGGGTTAAAACTCAATTAACACCATAATCATGAATACAACCAAATTCAACATGAAATTCAAGAAAGCAACCAACTTGTAGTTTAAAAGAGATTCTTGAACTCCAAGGGTGAAAGGAAACCCTTGGATGAACACATAACATACCTTGATAATTAATTTCATAAAGATTGATGGTGTGTTCTTGAAGTTTGGATTTAAAATTGGATGCCCTAGGGTTTGTTCTTGAGAAAATTTGAGAGAGAATGAGTGATTTAGCCTTTATAAAGGCCTAATCTTGTATTTTTGGGGCTGATATAAGGTGGGAAAATAACCCAAATATCCCTCTGGATGCGGACTTTTTAATTACTAAAAACTTACCCAGCAATGCGCAGACCAATACGCTGCATCGATGGTATCAATGCGATGACTAACGCGTCGTGTCGAGTTCGCATTAGTTCACTGGAATTTTCATTGAAAGTTAGGGAAAAATGTCTGTCGACGTGATGGGCGATGTGACGCATCGAGATCACATTGACACACTATGCTGGTCACCCAAATATGATTCAAACAAGGTCTGAAAAATTTAAAACTCACCCAAAGTGACCTATTGACACACCTGATCATGATTCAATCCAAGGATCAACATTTGTAAGGTCATAAGGGTCATAAAATAAGATCGCCAAATTCTGAAGGCTAAAATAATTCTAAGTGTAAATACTTAGCTGAAATTTCTAAGTCTGGAACCTCTTTTCATGCTCTAAAGGACCTAGTTGAGCTTGAGATTTTGTGGGATCTTACAATATGTCGAAATAGATGTCACATCTGTTGTAAATTATCAAATAGGTCCTCCTATTTGTTTGAATTATTCCAACAAAGAGACTATCTGTTGCAACAGATGGTTCATCTATTGCAATGTGATGTTTTAATTAGTTCCAATAGATGTGACGTTTGTTGCAACATATCGATCATCTGTTGCAATATTTGAATCTACTATTTCATTTCAATAAATAATTTCAAATCTAAGGATGATATAAAATTCAAAGAAAAAATAAAATATATCAAAGCCTTCAAAAGTTACATTTAATTAAATAAATCAACACATAAATAAAATGCAAAAATTTTTTAATGGCTTTGGAAAAATTAGTCTATAATGATCTACTTAATATTGACAAGATGTTCTTCATCCGGTGCTATGAAATTTGGCTTTGGTCGTTGTGGATCTTTAATGTTGCTAGCGTACGATTTTTGAGCCTTCACTTCTCCATATTTTCATAAAATAGTAGCATATCTTTTATGGAGTAATCCAGCATCAAGTCCATTATTTGGAACTTATAATCCATCGCTCAAATACTTAGCATAAGCGAACAAAAAGACCGCAATCCCTGTATTTATAAAAATTAGATGGTCCATATCTTGCAATTAATGTAAGAGTTGTGAAATTTATGAAATAAAACTAAATCATGATACTTACAGACTACCACTAGATTGTTGAGTAATTCCTTCAACATATTCTACATCAACTGGACTACCCATTTTATCCTGGTATACTTTTATCATCTACCAATCAGTACAAATCTTTTGGTACAAAAAGCCACTTATATCAAGGTAAGTAGGCAATATTTTGGCTAACTTTTCTATTTCAGACTATGGCTCAGAACGTCTCCTTCGCAACATTGAGTCATAAACTCAGATGTGTCTCTCTTTTAGAACAACGACAGCCAACACTCAATGGAACTCATCACCATAATTGATTGGGATGTATACTTCATCGACCAAGTGTCAAGGTAAGCCAGATGGAATGCTAAAACCATTGATGATGTTGATTAAACATTCCTCATTTCAAGAAACTTCTAACTGTTGTTGACAAATATCTATATTGTTTTAGTTTTTGCAACCTGGCCTTCTTTCGGAGGTAGTAAAACATGACATCGATGTGTTGTATATTTCAAATTATGTAATAATAAAATTAATAAACAGATACAATTACATATAATGTTAATAGTAGGATAAATATACATATATATATATATATATATATGATATTGATCTGGTTTCAAGATCTATGAATAAGAGAAATCCCTAAATATCCATTTGAGAAAATCGATGAATAGATAGGGCGAAGCCAATTGAGGAAAAGTCGCATTAGCGCCCCCTATTTCACTAAAGCAAGAAGGGATAAAGTTGACTTTGACAAAGAAGGGCTTCTATTTAGATTAGTTTCTTAGTAAAAGATAAGGCAAGAAGCAAGGGCATAACAGCTGTGCGAAAGCCGTTGCGCCTTAGCGCACCCCTTTTCTTGCTCATTAGCGCGCCCTACCCCTATTATTTATATTATAGTCATAAAGGAACTAAAGGAAATATATATATATATATATATATATATATATATATGTATATATAGAACCTCATCATTCCAGCAAGTATGGGGTTGTGACATCAAATAGAACTAATTCTTCATTCTGGAATATGCAACAACAAAGTCGAACATATCAAAACTAAGATCAGATTGGTTCACTTTGTAGTTCGTCTTTTCTGCATGATTTATATGCGTTAATGTCGTGTTTTTACAACAAGAATTATATAAATTATTTTTTAAAATGATTTATGTACCTGTTGGCATGAAGCTTCTTTAACATCCCATTGATAATCCATTCTGAATAGTCGTTGATCAATATTGTTAGTTCTTTGGAAGCATCATTCGAGATGTTGAACCCTTCAAATGGATAATTCTTCCATTTTTTCAAACTGTCAGGCTTCACTTTTTCTTCCTCTTTTGAAGCAGTAATGAAGTTTTAATGAAATTTGTCCTAACAGATTACACATCTATTGCAATAGATGGGTTATCTGTTGGGACAAATTAAAATAATTAGAAACCTGTTTGATTTCCTCCAACAGATGAGACATACGCTGCGACATATAATGCATCTGATGTAGAGAGTTAGTCATCTATTGAAACAGATGTCTATATCTATTTGATAATTTATAGCAGATGCGTCATCAGTTGAAATAGATATGTAGTCTATTTGTTTGTTGGAATAAGTGATAAATATTCACCTTTTTCAGCTCATGCTGCTCTCTTGTGGCCCATGTACATTATTCAAAACTACAAGAATGGAGGAGTTGCAATTTTTCTCTTTTCGATGCTTGATAATGCTTTGGAAAATTCTTTCCTTCTCCTCCTAGCTGCCTTAATCTCTAATGAAGTGTAAGGATATGAAATCATATTTGATAGAATGACACCACTATTAGATGTCAATTCCTTAACAGAAGTAGTTAATGTATTAATAGCATTAATCACTCCATTATATTTCGCCTTGCAGTTTTGACATTTGCAAGCAGAACATTCACTAAGAGGGGCAAAATCTATAAAACTAGTATGATCATAATCATAATGTTTTATTGTTTCAAAAATTTCAAGAGGAGCATCATTAGCCCCAACAGTAGCACCACTACCACTACCACTACCACTACCACTACCACCACTAACAGATCCATTACACTAGCACCATCAACAACAACAACCCCACCCTCTAAAATTATTTTTTTGTGATGGTTGTTGCTCCAAAAAATTATTTTTATTCTATCAATAACCTTAGGCTTGGATAAATTTTGTACAGACTATAAAATAAGAAAAAATGACATCTTCAACTCTCGATTGATCAGAACAAGCCACAGATGCACAATCTAAAATAAATTGGTACATATATTAGAATGATAATTAAATTATTTCAAAAAAATCATTAATTTAAACAAAAACTTAATTAGAATTATACTTACTGCTTCCTTCGGGGGGTTGAAGAGATCAAGAAATTTTGCTTTTTTATCAGTTTTGGCCGAAACTTCTTAGACATGAAACTTCTTTCTGGTAGTTCACTTGTTGTCTCAAATAAGGAATGACTTCAAATACCCAAGCCTATAAAATAATGCCAATAACTAAAAATTATTATTCAATAAAAAATAAATGAATCATAATAAAGAAAATATTTACCATGAAAGCTCATGGAAAGCCCACTACAAGAAAAATGCTTATTACCTGGGGATTTTCATAGGGATAATGTGGTAAAATTCTCAAGTAATTTGATTACCTGCGGATTTTCTTACCAATTAGAACCCAAAGGAAATACCTTCGTAGGTAATTATTACCTGTAGATTTATAAAATCCCTAGCTAATTTAGCTGTGGAAATAAATTCGTAGGTACGTTATTTGCGGATTTATTTGCGATTAACTATCAAAATTTTGCATGAACTATTTGGTAAAATTTCATAAAAAAAGAATTTTACATGCAGATTTTCACGAAAAAATTCACAAATTATTCCCCATGAAAATTCTCAAGTAAATCTGAAGGAAGTTTAGAGGTAAAAATTCCTAATTAACAAAATAAAATTCCTTGTGGATATTTATAAAACTATTTTGCAAGAAAATTCATATGAAATACCCCAAGTAAATCCGCAAGAATAAATTTTTTCAAGACAATTTTCTTGTATATTTAGCATGTACATCCCCATGAAAATTTTCAAGTAATAATTCATACGTAAATTACTAGAAACATTTCACAATTAATCAAAAATCTATTCAAACCCTTTAATAATTCTCAAAAACATCATTCAATATAAATCTAATGTAAATCGTTACAGCTAACAAAAAGACACAATTCAAAACATCCAAATCAATAATGTATGATTCTTAAATGGTCCAAAAAAGATATTTCAAACTTTTGTCCTCAATAAAACTATCAACCATCAGGGTCAGAATCACTTGCATTTATGTTATCAGGATTATCACTTTCATTCACGTCGTCAGAGTCACCATTACTTTCATCCTCATAAGCTTGGTTGTCTTCTTGAGATGGACGTTCATAATTTGAAGATGATTTCTTGTATACATGCTTCATCAACAAGTTCAATTCCTTTCTCATCCTCCTTACATAATTGATGCACTTTGAGCAGCTAATATTTCTTATTTCTTTCTTTCAAACTCATTTTACATAAGAATATGTTAATTCAGGTCATAAAAGGTGCTAAAAATACATTATTATCATAAATTATATGACATTATAGTATCAAATGAAATCATAACAATCAGCAAATATAAACATGTATATATTAGCATATAAAGCATCATAAACTCAAAGTTGATTTTTCAAATTCTTGTGACTATTGTTATGACTTGTTCTATTAAGATAACAGAGGATGAAATTAGACGAATAAGAGAACAAGAGGAAAGGTTCAAGTGGTGCTATGTATTTAACACTTCATGTGAAGAAAACTCTTTTTCTTATTTCTTAAAACTCCATACCCGGTCAAATGGATTATACAAGGTACACTGCAATGGATTATACATTGTCAGGTACACTGCAATGGATTATACAAGAAGATTTACTTGATGAGAAATTCTCAAAGCAGAGATATTTTCATATAACCAAACAAATTTATTTTGTTACTAGACTTTATTGTTTTCAAGTTATTAGTACACAGTTCAAGTGACTATACTTAACCATTTTCAAGTCACAAGTTCACAATTTCAAGTAACTACACTTAACCATTTTCAAGTCACAAGTTCTATAACGCCCCAAGTCAGCACCTCAGACGCTACACGGTGCTTATGAGCCCAAAGGATCACAAGATAGCCCATGACTAATATCTTCTCTAAGCACTGAATAATTACACAGTAATAATAATAATAATACTGAGATAAATGCGAGAGTTAAGCTGAAGTCCCAATAAGGTTCACAACTAAAAATAAAATACTGAATACTGAAAACTTAATATCTATCTAAAATACTCTAGTCTGAAAAGCCTCTAGCTGAACTATCTAAATATGGAGTTGATGGGACAAGCCCTCAACTAATTCCAACTACTGAACTACTGATAGATTGATAACTAAAACAAAAGCATGCCCTCGATAGATGAGGACTCACTACTAAATCTCCTGCTGATAATTTGGACTGCTAAGTGCAGTTAGGAGCCCATGCGTATGAACCTATGATATAAGACATCATAGCACAAAATAAAGGTATCCGTCAGTACTTTAAATATGCTGGTATGCTAAGTGAGGTAAGGCTGAATGCATGGGTTCATATGCATGAATAATAACTGGCTGAGTAATATGAATATAACTAAATGAGAGTACATGTATAACTGAAACTGATGAAACACTGATTATGCAATATTGTGCATATATTTACATATACTGTGTCTGAGATCATAGTCACACTGGATACTGAGCTCTGATAACTGAATAACTGATATCTTAGTTTACTGATAATTATATTATTGATAGTTAGGTGACTATTTATGACAATTTTGATTCTGTAGAACTGAACTGAGTTCTATACTGAGTTGGGTGACTGTGTATGTCAGTCCTAATTCTGGAGAAATAAACTGAGTTCTATACTGAGACTAAATAAAAAATTGTGGGAGATAATCATCTAATCGACATGTCCCTCTCTAAACTGATTGGGGTCCAATCTGTAACCCCAGTTGGAAGGGTGTCAGTATCGTGCCAAGGACAAAGACAAGATGAAGAGTCACTCTCATCTGGCAGGTGCTCTAAACAAGAACGGTGGTTCCTCAACTGGCAGGTAGAACACCTCATCAACCCTGAACTGGTAGGTTAATGTCTCAACCTACACTAGCTACGTAGTTTGGGGATGCAAGGACTGCTTCTAAGGATTACACCCTCTACTGTCAGGTGAGTCCCCATCCTTGAGTTCACTCGGTGCTGAATCCTACTCCCAACTGAATAGACACTAAACTGATTTCTAAGCTATACTAGGCTGGACTGAACTGTTACCGATCATGTTAACTGACTGAATTAGACTGAGTTTATTGAGTTCTGTTGTCTGGCTAAATATACTGAGTTCTGTACTGACTGAATACTACAGATCGTGACACTATTGAGACTGTTCTGAAACTGCTGTAACTCTAGATAAGTAGCTAGATTTTTGGGTATTGAATACCCCCAGGACTTGATAGCATAAAAAGTAAAGCACAACATAAACTCTAAAAGCATAACAATGGCCACTTGCTCACAACTCGTACATAGAGGCATTTTATCAAACAATTGTAAGGTATAACCTTGCACATATGCTAGCATATCATGAGTTTTACATTTAATTCACATGAGCAACATAATCTATGCATATGATACTAAACAACATGTAGGCATCATAATTTTAAATCCCAATTCGAAAATCAAGGACTTTTAGCATGAATTCACATGATAGTACACACAAGATAAATAATTTCACATGAAGCTTGAAATAAACCATGGATTAGATCACAATTTAACATCATAATCATGAATACACTAAAATCCCATATGGAATTTATAAATCAATTAACTTGTAGTTTAAAAGAGTTTCTTGAACTCCAAGGGTAGAAAGGAACCCTTGTATGAACACTTCACATACCTGGATGCTTGACTTTGTGAAAACTGATGGGTTGTTCTTGAAGATTTGCTCTGGAAATTAAAAGCCCTAGGGTTTGTTCTTGAGTAGCTTTGTGAGAATTTGGAAGAAAGTGAGCAATTTAGCCTCTAGGGTCTTTGATTGTATGTTTTAGGGATTAAAATGGGTGAGAGAATGACCCAAATACCCCTTTAGACGTGGTTTTTTAGTGATTGAAAACGTATCCAGTGACGTCCAGACCAATGCGCTGTGTCGATGGCATAAACGCGATGACCAACGTACCGCGTCGAGTTCATATTGGTTCACACTGAAAGCTGGGGGAAAAATTAAGTATCGACTAGATGGGCAATGCGACACATTGATTTCATATCAACTCACTGGAATTTTGCTGACAAAAATATTTATTGACATAATAGGCGACGCGGTACATCGAGATCACATCGATCCACTATTTTGGATTTCCAAACATGCTTCAAATGATGTTTGAAAAATTTGTAACTCATCCAAAGTGACCTACTGACATTCCTGATCATAAATAAACCTAAGAATTGATACTTTAAGGTTATAAGGGTCGTGAAATAGGATCACCAACTTATGAAGGCTAAAATACTCCTAAGTATAAGCACTTAACTAAAATTTTCTAAGTCTGGGACCTTCTTTCAAGCTTTAACGGACTGATTTAAGCTTAGAATTTTGTGAAGTCTTACAATATCTCCCTTTGGGAACATTCGTTCTCAAATGTGGTTAACTAAACTAAGAATACTGATAGACTGAATTTATATATACTGAACATGCACAACTAAAATATGATTACATAACTTAAAGTACTGATATATTGAGTTATCATAATGACATGCATAATTGAAGCATACTAAGTTCTGAAAACATAACACATGACTGAGCTATTTCATGAAGATATGTAGGGTATGAAAATGCTATTCAACTGAACCGATACAGAGTTGTAAAGGTAATCTCAACATAGAACTGAATAAATTCAAGGAAAACTATTACCTTGAGCTGAGTCTGAGTTTTTGGAGAAGAGGTGAGGGTACTTGGTCCGCATATCTGCTTCTTCTTCCAAAGTAACTACCTCAATGGACTGATTCTACCAAAGAACTTTGACTAGAGGGACTTCTTTGTTCCTCAATCTACAAACTTGATGGTCAAGAATTTTGACTAGGATTTCCTCATAAGAGAGGCTGTTCTGAACATCTATGCCCTCTATAGGGACTATGGCTGCTGCGTAACCTATGCATTTCTTTAGCAAGGAAACATGACACACTAGATGGACAGAAGCTAAAACTGAAGGCAACTCAAGCTCGTAAGCTACCTTTTTGAAACCACTGAAAATTCGGTAAGGATCGACATACCAAGGACTGAGCTTTCCTTTTTTGCAAAACCTCTTCACTCCTTTCATAGAAAAGATTTTGAAATACAAAAAATCCCTAATTTCAAACTTGAGATCCTTATTTCGCATATCTATGTACGATTTTTATCCGCTCTGAGCTATCTTAAGCCTTTTCCTGATCAACTAAAATTTTTCTAAGGTATTAAATACCAAGTCAGGCCCTACCACTATGGCCTCACCTACTTCAAACCAACCAATGAGAGATCTAAATCTCCTCCCATAGAGTTTCTCAAACGGAGCCATCTGAATGCTGGAATGGTAACTGTTATTATACGCATACTCAATCAAAGAAAAGTAGTCATCCCAACTACCTTTAAAGTCAATGGCACACGCTCTTAACATATCTTCCTATGTCTGAATGGTCCTTTCTTATTAACCATCTGTATAAGGGTGGAAGGCTGTATTGAGGTGAACTTGGGTACTAAGACCTTTTTGGAAGGCTTTCTAGAAATAAGAGGTAAACTGGGTACCTCTATTTGAGATAATGGATAATGAAACTCCATGCAATCTGACCAACTCTCTAACATAGATCTTAGCATAATCCTCGACTTAATAATAGGCATGAACTGGTAGGAAATAAGCTGATTTGGTCATCCTGTCCATAATAACCCAAATTGAATCATGCTGATGACGAGAATGGGGCGAACCCATCTCAAAGTCTATGTTCACTTTCTCCCACTTCCACGTAGGAATACTGAACTCTTGCATGGAATTACTAGGTTTTTGGTGCTCAATCTTAACCTGCTGACATATCGAGCACTTAGCTATAAACTTTGCAATATCTCTCTTTATCCTACTCCACCAATAGATCTCCCGTAAGTCGCGGTATATCTTAGTGGCCCCTGGATGAATAGAGTAACGCGCATTATGCGCTTTTACAAGAATTCATTGCCTCAAACCATCTACACCTGGTACCTATAAACAACCCTGGCAATGTAACACAGCAGAAAACCTCTACTTTCTATTCTTTGATGGACTCTTTTAACTTGACTAAACTGAGATCTCTGTCCTATTTTTTCTTCACTTCAAAAACCAGAGATGATTCTAAACTATTATGCACCCATACACTTCCCTCTGCTGAATTAACTAAGCGAACACCTAGTCGGGAAAGCTGATGAACTTCCTGAACTAACTTCTTCTTATTATCCTCCATGTGAGCAACACTACCCATAGACATCCTACTGAGAGAATCAGCGACTATATTGGATTTCCCAAATGGTAAAGAACGCTCATGTTCTAATGTTTCAATAACTCCAACCACCTTCTCTGATGCAGGTTTAGATCTTTCTAAGAAAACACATACTACAAGCTCTTGCGGTTTGTGAACATATCCATATGTACCCCATACAAATAATACCTCCAAATCTTTAAGGCAATCACTACAGCTACTAATGCAAGATCATGAGTGGGGTAATTCTTTTAATAAGGCTTAAGTTGTCTAGAGGCATAGACTATGACCTTACCTCTTTACATAAAAACATACCCCAAACTAACTCTGGAAGCATCGCAATATACCATAAACTCGTCTGAACCATCTGGTAGAGTCAAAATTGGGGCTGTAATGAGTAGAGTCTTTAACTCTTGAAAACTCTTCTCACAAGGATCTGACCACTAGAATTTGATTTTCTTCTGAGTCAATCTAGACATAAGGGATGCAATAGATGAAAATCCCTCAACAAACCATCAATAATAGCTGGCCAAGCCTAAGAAGCTCCTAATATATAATGGAGAGATGGGTCTGGGCCAGTTTTTTACTTTTTTGGGTCTTTTAGGGATCAATCCTAATGCCATCACCGGAAATGATATGGCTAAGGAAAGCTACTAACCTTAGCTAAAATTTGAACTTACTGAATTTGGTGAATAACTGATGGTTTCTGAGAGTCTGTAATACTATTCTGAGATGGTCTGCTTGATCATGCTCACTGCAGGAATAGGCAAAAATGTCATCTATAAAGACTGTAACGAACATGTCCAAGTACTTCTTGAACACATAGTTCATCAAGTCCATGAAAGATACTGGGGCATTGTAAGACCAAATGACATGACTAGGAATTTGAAGTGACCATACCAAGTTCTGAAGGTTGTCTTCAGAATGTCACATTCTCTGACTCTGAGCTGATGATAGCCTAATTTCAGGTCTATCTTAGAAAAGTAGCTGGCACCCTAAAGTTGGTCGAACAATTCATCGATTCTGGGAAGTGAATACTTGTTATTGATTGTGACTTTATATAGTTGACGGTAGTCTATACACATCCTGAGAGAACTATTTTTCTTATGCACGAATAGAACTAGTGTGCCCTATGGATAAATGTTGGGTCTAATGAATCCCTTATCTAAGAGATTCTTTAACTGTTCTTTTAACTCTTTGAGTTCTATAGGTGCCATTCTGTATGGCGAGATAGAGATGGGTTGAGTATCTAGAAGAAGGTCAATTTCAAAGTCAATTTCCCTTTCGGGAGGAACTCCAGGAAGATCTTCGAGAAACACATCAGGAAATTCACATGCTACTGATACTAATTCAAGATTAGGGGTCTTTGAACTAGAGTCTTAAACTCGAACGAAATGATAGACACATCCCTTAGATATCATTTTTCTCGCCTTAAGGTAAGAAACAAGCTGACCCTAAGTGCTGAAGTAATACCCCTCTACTCAAGGACAAATTTATTTGGAAACTAAAAGTGGACAATTCTATTTTCGTAGTCAACAAAAGCATAGTATGAATAAAGTTAATCCATACCGAGAATGACATCAAAATCTATCATCTCTAATTCCACTAAGTTTACTAAAGTGACTTTCTGAGATACCATAATAGGATAGTTCATGTATACCTACTAGGGTATGATAGATTTACCCACTGGAGAAGAGACTAAGAAAGGCTTAGCTAGGATTTTAGGACTGACTCTGAAGTTAACAGCTATATAAGGAGTTACAAAGGACAAGGAAGCTCCTGGATCTATCAAAGCATAAATATGTAAATGATAAACTTTTAACGTACCAGTGACCACGTCAGGAGAACTTTCCTGATCTTGTTGGGACTGAAGAGCATAGAGTCTATTTGGGAGCTGCCCACTGGTGGCACTGGAAGCGGTACCCTACTGATTCGGGCGATCGAACTGAGCTGAGGGATGATTATACTGACCCTGAGAACCTGATTGAGGATAATATCTGACCTTGTGGCCTGGCTTGCCATATCCAAAACATACATCACTACCAGCCTTGCAGACACCTTGGTGGTTTCTACCATATTTCTGGCAAAGAGGGTTTGTTTGGGCACTGCTAACACTACCCAGCACTATCTTTATTGCTATTTCTGAATTTCGACACTAGAGCATTGGTTGAGCACAGAGCTGGAACTAAGAATTTTGGGTGGAACTGAGAATGATCTCTACCTTCTGACTTATGTTGGGCAAAGTTGAAGCTACCTATTCTAGCTCTCTTATTCTTTCTCTCCTTGTCCTTAATATTAGCCTCCTCTATCTACTAATCATGGACCATGAGATTGGATATGTCCATCTCCTTAATTAGAATTGCGGTCCTACACTCCTTGACCATACTATTAGACATATCCGACACAAACTTACTCATCTTGGATCTGCTATCGGCTACCAGATGAGGAGCGTATCTAGCTAATTCAGTAAACTTGAGAGAATACTCTTTCACTATCATGTTTCCCTACTTCAGATTAATAAACTCCAACACCTTCACTTCTCTCAACTCTAGTGGGAAGAACCTATCCAGAAAAGCAATGGCAAACTCCTCCTATTTTACGGGCCCTGTATCATCGACCCTCTCTACCTTTCACTACTTAAAACATGAGTGAGCCACATCCTGCAATTAATATGCGGCCATCTAACACTCTCACTAGCTGTCACCCCCATAATATCTGTGACTTTCTGCACTTAATCAAGAAATTCTTGTGGGTCCTCCTCTGACTTAGACCCGGTAAAAGTTGGAGGGTTCATTCAGGTAAAGTCCTAGATTCTAGATGTAGCAGTATTGGCAACTAGGTTAGCTTGAACAATATCTGGCCATTCATTCTGAGCTATAACAGAATTGGCTAGGGTAGTGAAAGCGGCTCTGAATTCAGCATGGAAGACATGTTCATCCAGGGGATCTGTCAGAATGGGCTAAGGTACTGGCTAATTTCCAATTCTCCTTCAGTTGTTCTTTTTAGAAGTCATGTTCTGTAAATAGAGGTAAGAAAAGAATTAGACTAAGACTGTAACTTGAGCTCATGCTCACTCACACGATATGAATACTGAAAGAAGGGAAACTTTTCCTAAAATGCCTCATAGCCTCTTATCCATAAGTGTAGCGCACTACACACCTATGCAAAAAACTCTACTAGACGTGGCTTTCAGACTTTCTAGGACTCTGTTGAACTTTAGGCTCTGATACCAAGTTTGTAATGCCCCGAGTCTGCACCCCGAACATTACACGGTGCTTACGACCCCGAAGAACAATAAGCTAACCTATGATTGATATCTGCTGTGAGCACTAAATAATCGCACAATAATAATAATAATAATACTAAGATAAATGCAGAAGTTAAGCTGAAGTCGCCATAAGGTTCACAACTGAAAAAAAAATACTAAATACTGATAAATGAATACTAAAAACTGAATATCTGTCTGAAATACTCTAGTCTAAAAACCCTCTAGCTGAACTGTCTGAATGTGGAGTTGATGGGACAAGCCCCCAACTAACTCCAACTACTGAACTACTAAATCAACTGCTGATAATCCGGGCTGCTAAGTGCGGTCAGGAGCTCGTGCGTCTAAACCTATGATATAAGAAATCAAAGCACAAAAGAAAGGTATGCGTCAATACTTTGAATATACTGGTATGCTAAGTGAGGTAAGACTGAATGCATGGGTTCATATGCATAAATAATAACTGGCTGAGTAACATGAATATAATTGAATGAGAGTACATGTATAACTGAAACTGATGAAACACTAATTATGTAATATTGTGCACATATCTACATATACTATGTCTGAGATCACAGTCTCACTGGATACTGAGTTCTGATAACTGAATAACTGATATCTTAGTTTACTGATAACTGTATTAATGATAGTTGGGTGACTATTTCTGACAGTCTTGATTCTGTAGAACTGAACTGAGTTCTATACTGATCTAAGTGACTGTGTCTGTAGTCCTGATTTTGTAGAACTGAACTAAGTTCTATACTAAGGCTGGAACTAAAACTGTGTGAGATAATCATATAACCAATATGCCGCTCTCTGAAATGATTAAGGTCCAACCCGTAACCCCATCTGGAAGGGTGTCAGTACCTTGCCAAGGGTAATGACAAGCTGAAGAGTCACCCTCATCTGGCAGGTGCTCTGAACGAGAATAGTGATACCCTCAACTGGTAGGTTGAGCACCTCATCAACCCTCAATTGGTAGGTTAATGTATCAACCTACGCTAGCTATGTAATTCGGGAATATAAGGGCTGCTTCTAAGGATCACACCCTCTACTGCAAGGTGAGTCCCCATCCTTGGGTTCACTCGGTGCTGAATTCTACTCCCAACTAAATAGAAATTGAACTGATTTCTAAGTTGTACTAGGCTGAACTAAACTATTACTTATCATGTTAATTGACTGAACTGGACTGAATTTACTGAGTTCTGTTGTCTGGTTGAATATACTCAGTTTGGTACTGACTGAATACTACAGATCGTGACACTACTGAGACTTTTTTGTAACTACTGTAACACTAGATATACAGCTAGATTTTTTGGGTATTGAATATCCCCAGGACTTGATAGCATGAAAAGTAAAGCATAATATAAACTTAAAAAACATAATAATGTCCACTTGCTCACAATTCATACATAGAGGCATTTTATCAAACACTTGTAAGATATAAGCTTGCACATATGCTAGCATGTTATGAGTTTCACATATAATTCATATGACCAATTTATCAAGCACTTAGGGAACATAATCTATACACATGATACTAAGCAACATGTAGGCATCATAATTTCAAATCCCAATTCAAAAATCAAGGGATTTTAGCATGAATTCACATAATACTACACACATGATAAATAATTTCACATGAAGCTTGAAATAAACCATGGATTAGAGCACAATTTAACATCATAATCATGAATACACTCAAATCCCACATGAAATTCATAAATTAATTAACTTATATTTTAAAAGAGTTTCTTGAACTCTAAGGGTGAACGGAAACCCTTGGTTGAACACTTCACATACCTGGATGCTTGAATTCATGAAGACTGATGGGTTGTTCTTGAAGATTTGCTCTTGAAATTAAAATCCCTAGGGTTTGTTCTTGAGTAGCTTTGGGAGAATTCGGAAGAAAGTGAGTAATTTAGCCTCTAGGGTTGTTTGATATTATGTTTTAGGGCTGAAAATGGGTGGGATAATGATCTAAATACCCCTTTGGACGTGGATTATTGATGACTGAAAATGTGTCCATTGATGCGCAGACCTTCGCACCGTGTCGAGTTCATATTGGTTCACTGGAATTGCACTGAAAGTTGGGCAAAAAATTAACTGTTGACGTGATGGGCGGTGCGATGCATCGAGTTTGCATTGACTCACTGAAATTTGGCACTGGGAGCTGAGGAAATATTTATCGATGCGATAGGAGACGTGGCGCATCGAGATTGCGTCGATCCACTATTTTGGATTTCCAAATGTGCTTCAAACGATTTTCAAAAAATCTGAAACTCACCCAAAGTGACCTACTGACATTACTGATCATGAATAAACCTAAAAATCGATACTTTAAGGTCGTAAGGGTTGTGAAATAGGATCTCCAACTTACAAAGGCTAAAATACTCCTAAGTATAAACACTTAGCTGAAATTTTCTAAGTATGGGACCTCTTTTCAAGCTTTAACTGACTGAGTTAAGCTTAGAATTTTGGGGGTCTTACAAGTTTGCAATTTCAAGTAACTATACTTAATCATTTTCAAGTCACTACACTTAGTAATTTTCAAATAACTTATTCACATTTCAAGTCACTACACTCAAACCATTTTCAAATAACTAATTGACATTTCAAGTCACTATACTTAACTATTTTCATGTCATTAGTTCCCATTTCAAGTCATTACACTTGACCATTTTCAAGTAACTAATTCACATTTCAAGTCACTACACTTTACCATTTTCAATTCACTAGTACACATTTCAAATCACCACACTTAACCATTTTCAAATAATTAATCACATTTCGAGTCACTATATTTAACCATTTTCAAGTAACTACTTCACATTTCAAATAATTATACTTTAACTACTTTCAAGTCACTATACTTAACCACTTTCAAGTAACTAATTCACATTTTAAGTAACTACACTTTAACCATTTTCTAGTCACTAGTACACGTTTCAAGTCACTAAACCATATTTTCAAGTACCTACCACTACTAGAAAAAACAAGAAAAGCAACCACAAAATCTGACCACGTGTGGTCGCTTTTCCTGTTTTCACTTCAAGTTGCTAATTCACTTCACAAGTTACCAAACTAAACTAAATTCAAAACAAAAGTTCACATTTCAAATATCTACACTTAAAATATTTTCAAGTCACTAATTCACTTCACAAGTTACCAAACTAAACTAAATTCAAAACAAAAGTTCACATTTTAAGTAAGTACACTTAAATATTTTCAAGTCATTAATTCACTTCATAGATTACCAAACTAAACTTGTAATACTCCGTAAAGTTTCCTCATCGTCAAAGCCTTCGAAGCAAGTTAAAATAAGCTTAACACTTAGAATTTTAGCTAAGTCTTCCAATACTTAGTTTATTTTTGAGCCCTCAAACTTTGATGAATTATTTCGTGACCTTCCCGACCTCCGTTTCTTGATTTTGTTATTGTGCTGCAATAGGGAAAGGTCGTAAGGTATCTTGGGTGAGTTTCAGAATTTTTGGAATCCATTTAGGGCATGTTTGGGGTGCCAAACTAGTAGCTAAAGGCTATTAAGGGGTGCCGCCCAACTTAGCTAAGGCTCTGGTCAAGGCACCGCCCACCTTAGCCAAGGCTCTGGGCAAGGCTCCACCTAGGCCATAGCCTTTGTGCCCAATTTTCAGCTTCTTTTGTCTGTCTCATTAAGGGTAAAGTTGGTATTTTACCACTCCTTTATCATCCTTAACACGAGATTACACCCCAAAAATACCATAATATTCATACTTTCATCAAAATTCACTAAGAACATAACTTAGGGTTTCTACACAAACTTCAAGAGAACTCAAAAGTTAACCGTCAGTTTTCAATAATTTTTTGAGAATTGGAATCCCCATTCCGAGGGCTACAAGAAGCACCCATTAATTTCAAGAATAGCAGCCTAAAGTCAAGAACTCACTCAAAGTTTTAATTTCAAGGTATGTGGGGTTTGAACAAGAACACTCTTTCATTCTTGTGCCCAAAAGTTTTAGATTTTCTTAAAGAATTTTGTATTTTTAAGATGAATTCATATTATTTTTCTATATTTCAAGTTTATGAGATTATGGAATTGTTCAAGTCTTGAATTGCATGATTGTTTTATTCAATTATGATCTAAATTGAGAGTTCATGATGTAAATTGCACATTCCTATATTGATATCATGTTTTCAAGAATTTCCAAGAGTTGTTGTCATGAGTTGAACTTTATTGTGAAATTGTGAGTCTTTGAGGATGAATTATTGATACTCCAAGAAGTATACTTATATTTCCGTGTTGTTAAGATTTTAAAATTTTGATGAAAAGTCTATCAAGATTTCAAGAAAAGAATTGAGTTTTGATCCTAAGCTAAGAAAGAAATCCACATTATTTGTTTGATTTAAGATAAAAGGGAAGCATATTGGCTCCCATTACATATTGTTGAATTGTTTAAGGTGGATTTTCTTAAAGTTCTGAGCTAAGTAAGGGATTAGTATTTAACACCGAGTTGGGATTGATTTCGAGGTCTCATGCCCTAGAACAATGTGCCACCGTAGGTTTCTAATTTACCCCAAGTGGGATAAGCTAGTGATCACTAAAAGTTAAAGGTTCTACTCCGATGGAAAGGATAGAACAGATCTCCCCAATGTGGGAAAGACGTTGGACTCTATGTAGCTCACATGGTTTATGTTGGTTAGAAGAAACTCCCAAAGTTATATAATCCTGAGTCCCAAGTGTCCCAAAGTCTCTTACGTTTTCTAGAGTCTCAAGTCTTAAAGTTCCTAAAGTATCAAGTTATTGAGTTTTAAAGAAGTTTTAATAACTTTAAGCTTATAGTGTAAGTTTGAAGGTATATTGATTTTGAAGGTTATGACCTTATGATTCCTAAAGTTTTCAAGTGTCATGATTATTAAGTTCCCAAGAAGTTTCTTTCTTTCATGAGATTATAGTTTATGTCCTGAAAGTTGATATTTTAAGATTTCATCTAATTTACAAGTTGAGAACAAAGAAAGAATACAGATCCAGAATAAAGTGAAATGACTCACGTGATTTCTATTATCTATTTCCTAACCACAACTTATGAGAATTTTATTCAAGCTATGTGAGTCATCTATTATGGTATGCATGTTTTCTATTAAGACTTATGATACTGATTATTTATTTGCATACACCTCCATTTGCTCAGTGCATTCCCAAAGTACTAATCCACATATACGTCTGTGTGCTACATTGTCTCATAATGTAGGTTCAGGTGATCCATCCCAGCCTCGTCAGTGATCCTCTAGTGTCTTTATCTATATCTCCATAGTGGTGACTCCTCATGGTTCGAGGATCAGTTATATTCAGATATTCAGTTTATCTAGTAGCTGTCCATTTCTTTTTAGTTGAGTATGAGTCAGTTGGGGACCTGTCCCAATGGCTCTCTAGTTCTTGAGTAGCAGAGGCTTTGTCATACTAGTTGTCAGATTGTTAGTATGTCGAGATTTCCAGTTTATGGTTGTTCAGACAAAGTATTTTCATAGTATTTCTTATGATTTGATATAACAGTGCCCGTGATTTGTCTATTTCATCTCTAAGCAAGTTATTATGTGAAGTAACAGGCACAAAGGGTTAACTTGGGGCTACTTGTAGCCTTAAGCACCGTGTGATGCTTCGGGACCCATTTTGGTGCATTGCAAAACTAAATTCAAAACAAAAGTTCACATTTCAAGTACCTCACTTAAACATTTTCAAGATGCTAATGCACTTCTCAAGTGACCATGTACTTTACTAAATTCAAAACAAAGGTTCACATTGGAAGTACCTACACTCAAGCATTTCAAGTAGCTAATTCACTTCACAAGTGACCATGTACTTTCCTAAATTCAAAACAAAAGTTCACATTTCAAGTACCTACACTTAAAAATTTTCAAGTCACTAATTCACTTCTCAAGTGACCACACTTTACTAAATTCAAAGAACAAATTCACATTTCAAGTACCTACACTTAAAATATTTTCAAGTCATTAATTCACTTCTCAAGTGACTATGCACTTTACTAAATTCAAAACACAAGTTCACATTTTAAGTACCTGCCCTTAAATAAATCGAAGTCACTAATTCACTTCTCAAGTGACCATGTACCTTACTAAATTCAAAATAAAAGTTCACCTTTCAAGTACCTACACTTAAACATTTCTAGTCACTAATTCACTTCACAAGTTACCAAACTAAACTAAATTCAAAACACAAGTTCACATTTCAAGTACCTACACTTAAACAAATCGAAATCACTAATTCACTTCTCAAGTGACCATGTACCTTACTAAATTCAAAATAAAAGTTCACCTTTCAAGTACCTACACTTAAATATTTCAATTCACTAATTCACTTCACAAGTTACCAAGCTAAACTAAATTCAAAACACAAGTTCACATTTCAAGTACCTACACTCAAACAAATAGAAGTCACTAATTCACTTCTCAAGTGACCATGTACCTTACTAAATTGAAAACAAAAGTTCACCTTTTAAGCACTTACACTTAAATATTTAAAGTCACTAATTCACTTCACAAGTTACCAAACTAAACTAAATTCAAAACAAAACTTCACCTTTCAAGTACCTACACTAATAAATATTTTTAGTTGTAGTTGGACTTGGCCCACACTAAAGACAAGGGTCAGTTGCGCTTCTTTTCCTTATTTTGTGCTCGTTTTTAATTTATTCCACCTCATAACAAATAATTTTTTCACAAGACGAGTTTACATTTTTGTATCACGATATTCTACAAGTTATGGTCTACACTTATTTCTGTTTCTAAAGAGCTTATGTCTCACTAAGCATGAGTTCGATTGCTCAAGAGTAAAAATATTTTGAAAGATAAAAATTAAAAAACTAGCTCCATTTAAAGGACAAATCATGCAATTTGATGCACTTTCAGCTCTCACAATGTTTGATGTATGTTCTTGGGGAAAAAAATTAATAGTGTGTTACCACTTCTATTAGAATCTTAATTCACATGTCTCTTATGGTAGTAGAATCTCATTAAATTATAAATCTCATTCTTCCACGAGGACAGTGAAAATTTGCTTGATATCAGTTGAAGTTTGTTGGAGAAAAAATGTACTTATTCCAAATGAAATAAATAGAGAGTAAATGAAATAGGGCCCAATAGGAACAGATAGATGCAGATATTTCATCTGCCATGATACAACTAGTTTCGGATGAATGCATTATTGATGCTTTTGATTGAATGAAACGGTAAATAAGGACCAGAACAAGCCAAAAAAATAAAAATAAAATTTAAAGAATGTACGAACAAAAGCACCTGTAAAAGTAATTTCCTTGAAGGCCTTATGGATTTAAGGTAATGAAATAAGGAATGAGAGTAATGTCGAACACCTCATGGGCCTTATGGATGCATTTCATTGCTTTCCAGCGATATATGTAGATGGGAAGTAGCGGCGCCTGACTAATATTTATGTCTTTTCACCAGCGCTTCAATGGCGAAGGAGGTAACAGAGAAGGGAGGCGGCGCTTGGTGGAGGCTTGCTGGTGAGACTGGCGGCTTGCTCGCTGGCTGGTCATTGGGCTGGATACCAGTGCGGGTAGCGGATAGAGGAGATGATGAGAGACGGCGGTGGCACTGGTTTGCTCACCGGCTGCCTGGTTGTTGTGCAGCAGCAACTGATGGCACAGGGGAGAAAAAAAGAGAGAAAGAAAGGAGGGGTGATGGTCTTGCAGGCGACGCGGCTCACCAGAGAGTGGTGCTCACTGATGGTTGACCTTAGAGAGAGAAGAGAGAAGGAAGAGAAAAGATGCAGCTCATTTTCTCAAAACTAGGAAAATGATTTAGGGTATTAGGTATTAGGGTGTTATATGTATGAACAATAAGATTTAATCTCAGTCGTCGATCTCATGAGATCAACGACTGTGATTTAAATTGAGAAGAGAATGAAAAATTGACAAAAAAAAAATAGGCTAGAATTGACATTAATTGGATATAAAAAAATGACGAAGAATCAAATAGATTGGGAAATTGAATTGAATTACGACTGCTATTTTAATAAATGTACTACTGACATAATAATAAAAATGAGAAAAATAATAAGATATCGATATTAAAATAAATTATGTATGTAAAATCAATGTTACGTAAAAAAATGTTATATAAAATCGTTGACATTAAATTTGAAATAAATCAATAATAATAATAATAATAATCATAATAGTATAATGTATTTGTAAATTGTGAATTTGCATATTTGTGAAAATAATTTAATAAATATTAACAAAATATTATATTTAAATTGCATAAAATATAAATTTCTTGATAAAAATAAATTATTTATTTAGAAATCATGATTCCGACATATTGGTATTTATTTGATATCAAAATAATACGTAAAATATATCAATGTTTAAAATTAATAATTTTGGTAAAATAACAGCCTAAAAGGAGCATCAAGAGGTCAAAATTCGATGTCACACTACAGCAGTCGGAATATATATATTTTTCAAAATTTACCGCCAAATATTCTGACTATTGTAGTCACAAATACCATCGGAATGTTTTTTTGTAAAAAATAAAAATAAAAAAGTAAGTTTTGGTATTTGGATGTTTTTTATATGAAAAACAAGATTTAATCTCAGCCGTCAATCTCATGAGATCGACGACTGTGAATACAATTGAAAAGAAAATTGAAATTGGTTTAAAACTGAACCAAATTGAATTCAAAAATAGGTTAAAATTGACATCAATTAGATATAAGGTTGACTAGAATTTAAATAAAATTGAGAAGATAATTGAATTAACTTAGGATACTATTTAAATATAATAATAAATTCATAGTAATAATAAATTAAAAAATATTATAAAAATTATTATTCTTACAATAAGTTACGTATGTCACATAGAAAATATTATATAAAAATTACCGATAATCAATTTGAAATAAATTGAGCATAAATATAATAATAATAATAATAAAAAAAAAATCAAGGTGACATCTTTTGATTGTTTTCTCTATGAGATTTTGAGAAAATGAATACAACAACTAATCCGATTTAGTCCCACAAATTGGGGTCTGTGAAGGATACAGTATACGCAAACCTACCACTAAGGTAAATAGGTTATTTCTAATAAACTTCGGTGTAAGAAAAATAGTCTGAATATGTCCAATTTCAAGAAAAATATTAGTGAAAATTGATTTAATATTGATCGTTGATCAAATATGATGAACAGTTGAGATTAGAATTGAGGAGATGAGTCACATTGGGATTGGATATTGGGTTAAAAAAATTGAATTGGGGATTTTGATTGAGTCAAATTAAACTCAATTGACACAAATTGAGTATAAATAGCTAGAATTTAAATAAATCAGGAAAATTGAATTGAATTAGGTTGATGTTTAATAAATACATTAACTATATAAAATTAATATTAAAAAATAAATAAAATGCTATTTAATAAATGTAGGAAAGACGTAATAAAATAACAACAACAACAACAATAATAATAATAATAATAATAAACAATGTTTGTAAATTATGGGCATGTATAATTGTGGAAATGATTTATTAAATATATTAACTATATAAAATTAATATAAATATAAATTATTTGTTAATTAGTTGGCACAATAATCTGCAAAAAAAGCGATGAATATTAAGACTCGACATAAATGAAATAATAACATAATAATAATGAGGAAAATAATAAGACTCGATATAAATTTGGTTTAAAAATGAACCAAATTGAATTCAAAAATCGGTTAAAATTGACATCAATTAGATATAAGGTTGGCTAGAATTTAAATAACTTTGAGAAGATAATTGAATCGACTTAGGCTGTTATTTAAATATAATAATAATAAATAAATTTTGATCAATGACTGAAATCTAAATATTAAGAATTTGGTTAAAAAAATTGAATGAAATTTGAAATTGAGTTCAATTGGATACAATTTGGGCTAGAATTATAATAAATTTGATAAAATAGGCTAAAATTATTATAAATTGGCAAAATCAGGCTAGAAAATAAATAAATTAAAATAAATTCAATTGACTAAGTTTACAGATTAATACAATAATAATAATGGTAAAATAAATAATATAATTATTCTCAGATTAGTTATGAACAAATTGTGTAAATAAAAAACGGCACATAATATATTGCTTTAAAATTTACGATAACAATAATTCAAAATAGGTACCTCTAAATTATGAATATAAAATTTTAAATTATTATTAATACAACTGTGATACCATCTATGTTAATAAACTAATTTTAATTTCTTGAGTATCTTTTGCTTGATTATACGTGTCCACCGATTTAATGCCTAGTTTCTTTTTATTTTATATTATATTTTTTATTCTTCAAGTTTATCCTTTTCCTATTTAAAATTTTCAAGTCACAAAAATCCTACGTAAATCCCCAAGAATAATTTCAGCTAAATTTGTAGCAACACAATCCCCCAATAATTTTCCAAGTAATAATTTCGCAGGTAAATCCCCAAGAATAAATCCCCAGCAAAATTTACAACACAAAATCCCCAAATAATTTTCTAGGTAATAAAATTCATTGCATAATTTTTCACTAAAATATCTCTACGTAAATCCGTAGGATAAATTACCTGGAGATTTTCCTATGGATTTAAAAAATATATATATATGTCCATATACCTGCGGATTTACCTACAGATAAAATGCCCACCGATACATTTTTTCAGGTAAAGTCGCAAGTAATAATTTCACAGGTAAATCTCCAAGAATAAATCCCCAGAAAAATTTGCAACATAAAATCCCCAAATAATTTTTCAAGTAATTAAACCCATTGCATAAATTTCCACCAAAATATCTCTACGTAAATCCGTAGGATAAATTATTTGGGGATTTTTCTTTTGATTTAAAAAATATATATATTTGTTCATATACCTACAGATTTACCTAGAGATAAAATACCCATCGATACATTTTTCCAGGTAATGTCGTGAGTAATAATTTCACAGGTAAATCTCCAGGAATAAATTCCTAGCAAAATTCGCAGCACAAAATCCCCAAATAATTTTTCAGGTAATAAAATCCATTACATAAATTTCCTCTATAATATCTCTACGTAAATCCATAGGATAAATTACCTGGGGATTTTCCTATTGATTTAAAATATATATATATATTTATCCATATACCTACAGATTTACCTAGAGATAAAATACCTCCCAATACATTTCCCCAGGTAATGTCGCAAGTATGAAATTTGCGTAATATGACGCCAAATTTACCTGTGGAATTTGTTACAAATATATAGTTCACAGGTAATATATTTTAATGTTGAGGAATTTAATATTTTTCGTAGGTAAATTCCCATGTATTTCCTGCAATATTATTCCCCAGGTAAAATACCCATGTAATTTACAGTTTTCTAGTAGTGGCCATATAAGTTGACTGTCTTTGTTATTAACGGAGTCAATAAATATTTGACAGTCATTTTGAAGCTTTCATAACCCCAAGGATAGTTGTTAATGCCTCAAGATCTTTGGAGAGCCTTATTAAACCAAGTGGTATGTTATTGTTAACGTCTCTCGCCCAAAAATATTATGTACAAACCAAACCAAGCACAATAATTACTTGTGCTTCTTTGAAAGTCTTTTACTTTTCAACGCTTTTATCAAATTTTTATTTTTGAAACTTGGACCAACGAGGGACACTAAGTCATCACCATCACTTGACTTGCCTTTGCCTTTTTTGGGTGTGCAGGGTACTTTTTTGGGGTTAGAATAGGTCTAAGTTAAGAAATAGAAGAAGGATAACATTTTAGTTTAGTAACTATGGCAAACTCCATCCAACCAAAACAAACAAGCATGCCACAGTAATTTATCCACACCTTGTCCATCTTAAATTTATTTTCATACATAAACCTACGCTTGAGAAGATCATATACCATGCTCATTTGGAAACGAGCATTGTTGTCCTCTGATAAATCAAGATATTGCCCAAAGTAGCTGTCCCTGAAATAAGCATCTAATTTTTAGTCTCAAAGTATTTTTTTGAAGGCGTCAAAAGATTTTCTCATGACTTACTTAACCACCAAATCACCAGTTAAATTTATGGCACCATCGCACTGAATTCTCGTAGGATAACTATCAATGCTAAAGGTTTTGACCAATTCTTCAATGGAAGGGCTATTGATATTTTGATCATCTCTTTTGAAACATTCTTCATCCCCATGTTCAATAGCTTCTACTTCTGATTGAGATATCATTTGTAAACCAAGCTCATAGAGTGGTGGATGTAGCATAGCTACTTCACTTGTTCCTTTATTTGAACTTGATTTGTTTTTTTTCTTTTTGGAGCCATATTATCTAAAAACAACTAGCAAATAAAAAAGATTATAATTGATTAATGCATTATTAAAAAGAGGATAACTGTAAATCTAACATGCATAACACAGTAAACTAACAGTTCCAACAAATCACACATCTGTTGCAACGAGTGGGTTATTTGTTACAACATATAACTAACCTGTTGCAACGGATGAGTAATCTGTTGGAAACAATAAAAATAGTTTCAATACTATTGTGATTTCTTCCAACATATCACTCATCTATTGAAATAGAAGAGTGATCAATGCAACATATCATTCATCTATTGCAACATATGAATGATTTGTTGGAACCATTATCAACTGCCAATATTGTTTAGATTTCTTCCAACAGAAGGGTCATCTGTCGCAATAGATTAATGATCTATTGGAAAAAATGAAGTCTTGGACATGTCGTCCTATTGGAATAGTTGATAGAATTTTACCCAACAGATAGTTCATCTGTTGCATCAGATGGTAAATCTGTTGCATCGGTTGGTAGATTTGTTGCATCAGATGGTTAATGTAATGACCAAAAAATTTGATGAAATATGTAAAATTTGTGATTTTATGTAATTTGACTAATTTACCCCTCCCCATAGTTGTATTATGGTATTTCTGGAGTGTGGGAGTGATTGGCCTAATTTTTGATGCATTTTGGTAACATTTATGAGATATTGTGATTTTTAATGGCTTCGAGGGTCTTATTTGAGACTTATGGGAATATCTTTTAATCCGTGTGACGGATAGCCAAACAGACTATGCCATCAGCTCTGGAATATCAATGTTAGTCTGGGTAGGCCTTTCGTTCGGGTCTTGGTGCACCTAAGCTCATTTTGACCTATTGATCGTAAAGTTGAAAAATTGAAAATATGGGTGTGGGACCCATATTTGGTCGAAAAGATCTCATATGTAAAATCCGACTTTGCCAATAGATCCAGAATGTTGATTTTATAGTGTTAGCATATTTGGTGTGATTTTACATCTTTTAAATCTCATTTAGACCCTCGATTTAGGAAATTGCGATTTCAAATTTCGGGGGTGAACTTTGTGTCACACCCTCTTTTTTAACCAAAAAGAGATGATTTTATGTTTGAAAGGTTTTTATTATTAAGTGACAAAAGATAAAATTTATTTCGAAAAGGATTCTTTTTCATTTTTGAACCCAGAGTCGCCACTTGGCAAAAATCTGGTGTGCCAAGTCACCATTGGAAATCCTTTTTCAAAATTGTTTGACTCTTTAAAACTGATCCACGAACAGAGATTCTAATTAAGGAATTCTGTTGATAGAGGGGAAGGTGTTAGGAACCCCTTGATCCTGTGGTTCGACCACGATCTCTTCGTGGAGTATATCGGCTAGTAGACACTATGAGATGTATAAACCAAACAAAACACACAATGAGAAAACAAACAACCAAACAAACAAAGTCAAAATAGTGTCCAGTCCAATTTATTACAAACCCAAAATAGAAAGGTACTGAAATGTAAATCTACGCTAACCTACACTAATCCTAAACTACGCTTCACCCGATGCCTCGGGTCGTGATCACAAACCTCCTTTGCGTATATGATACTTTGGGGCATTCTCCGATGAATAAGTACAATTTCCCTGAGGCATTCCCCGGCCAAATAAATACAAGAAATTCAGAAATGATGAAGTAAAAGCTATTCAACGCATTCAAACATTCAAAAATCACAATCCAACATTCAAAAATCACAATCCCTATGTTTTTCCTACCCCGACCTACCATTTGCCTATTCAGCTTTCGGCCTAAAACATGATCCTATCGAGTTCACATAATTGATATTTATTCTGAATTAAACAAAAAAACAATAAATCAAAATTAATCCAAATTCACTTTTCATCAAGTTTTCAATTCCAACCCCACTATTGTTATCCAATTATTGATTTTAATTATCCAATAAGATATCATGTTCATTCAAATTATATCATTCAAGATCAACCATTCAACGCAAACACATATCAAGCAACAAATCACCCCTAGATAGAACAAACACACCAAAATACCTCCATAATCATATAAAATTAAAGGAATAAAGTTGAAGATTGGACCTCAATTGAAGCCATTAATATGCCAAGCTACACCATTAGCATACATAATCGCATCCGAAAACCATGATTCGACCCTCAACGAACAAACCTGATACTAAAAAAACCCAACCCATTTTTATTGTTTTTTTTGGAGATTTTGGCAATGGTGTGACCACAGCAGCCCGCTGGGTTGTTGTTGTACCTCGCTCAAGCTCCGACGAGCTCCGAAAGTGACAGAAAAATGTTGAGGTTGCGGGATCAGGTCACGGGCTTCAATTTTTGTGGTTGGACTGATGTTTTATTAGTTTAAGAACTTGGGACGACTGAGGGTGATGCCATTTTGATGTTTTCCGATGCATTTCCAATGAATCTTTATCGAAAAAGTGAAAAATTTTTTGGCTTCCTCTTTATTTTACCTCTTCTCGATGAGGTGTGTGCTTGTGAGTATTGTGTGTGAATATGAGAGAGATAAGAGTGTGTTTTGTGAATTTTTTGTGTATATCAATTGTTGCTGCCGAAGATGAATAATTCCACTTAATATGTATATGAGGTCTGTGTATATGTGTTATATACGTCTGAGCCAGTATGTGTGTGTTTCGTGAATGAATATCAGTGTGTGTATATAAAATGGAAAAAATAGTGAGGTCCGTATGATGATTGAAAAATGGTTCCTCCCCTTATTGCTGTGTATGCATGAGAGTATATAAAAATGGTAAAAACATAGGTTGGGTGAGGGGTAGGGGTAGGGGTAGGGGTAGGGGGTATGTGCTAGGGGGTGAGGGTATGGGTGTGAGGTGTCAAAATTAGTTAGAGGGGTTGTTATTTTTGTTGTGAGTTTGTTATTAAGATTCTTGTGGGGTAAATTATTAAATGGGTGAGAGTGTATGATAAGATGAGCCAAAATAATAAAATACACTCTTTGGAGGAAAAAAATTACGTGTCTACATCATGCCCCTCTTTGAATGTAAACACAAAGTCTTTTCAGGCAAAGAAGTAGACAACGAGACAGAATTTTGGCCTAACGACTATTCGAAGGGAGGAAAAGAAGGACAAAGTACCATCGAGTCTTGATTTTGAAAATTGTACTTACCCAAATTATGAGGGGATCGAGTCACAGACATTTCAATGGGTTGGAAGGAGAGGGACCATACCGAGTTGGAGAGTTAAGTGAGGATCTATCGAAGTTTCGGTCTGCAACTCTGTCATTAGATCAAAAATGAAAATTACAGGTTAAAAGATAATAGAAATTACAAAAGTACTATCTATGCAGCTTCCCTTGACTCTTGTCTTCCTATTTCATCACCCTATTCTCCAGGTGGGCCCCCGACTTGTAATTCTGTAACCTTGTTGCTTGACTTTCAATTTGTTTACCCTGTTCTCCAGATAGGCTCCTGATTTGCTATTTTCAATATGTTGACTTTCAATTTCTTCACCTTGTTGCTTGACTTTTTATTTATCCGCCTTATTCTTCAGGTAGGATCCTGAAATCACATCAAAACTAGATAGAAATTATTCCAAACAAAGATTATTATAAAGAGATATTCCATTTTCTAGAAAAATAAAGCTCCAAATAACAGGAATTAAATTTTTGCCCCAGTTTATAATCAAAGGACTTTTGTGAAAGTCACATCATAATTACTTGAAAAATCCAAACAAGGAAATGCATCTTCTATGGGTTAATTAGAATGATTCGACTAGAAAGTGCATTTTCTAGGAGTCAAAGGGAGTGACTTAACTAGAAAGTACATCTTCTAGGAATCAAGGGGAATGACTCGACTAGGAAGTACATCTTCTAGGAGTCAAGGGGAATGACTCGACTAGAAAGTACATCTTCTAGAAATCAAGGGGAATGACTTGACTAGGAAGTACATCTTTTAGGAGTTAAGGGGAATGACTGGACTAGAAATTATATCTTCTAGGAATCAAGGAGAATGACTCTACTAGGAGGTACATCTTCTAGGAGTCAAAAGGAATGACTCGACTAGAAAGTACATCTTCTAGAAATCAAGGGGAATGACTTGACTAGGAAGTACATCTTCTAGGAGTTAAGGGGAATGACTGGACTAGAAATTATATCTTCTAGGAATCAATGAGAATAACTCGACCAGAAGGTACATCATCTAAGAATCAAGGGGAACGACTAGACTATGAAGTATATCTTCTAGGAGTCAAGGGGAATGACTCGACTAGAAAGTAAATTTTCTATGAATCAGGAGAATGAATCGACTAGGAGATACATCTTCTAGGAGTCAAAAGGAATGACTCGACTAGAAAGTATATCTTCTAGGAATCAAGGGGAATGACTCGACTAGTAAGTGCATCTTCTAGGAGTCAAAGAGAATGAATCTACTAGAAAGTACATCTTCTAGGAATCAATCGAAATGACTCGACTAGGAAGTACAATTCTAGAAGTTAAAGCGAATGACTCAACTAGAAGTTACATCCTCTAGAAATCAAGGAGAATGATTCGACTAGAAATTACATCTTCTAGGAGTCAAGGGAAATGACTTGACTAAAAAGTATATCTTCTAGGAATCAAAGGTAATGACTCAACTAGGAAGTATATTTTCTAGGAGTCAAAGGAATGACTCGACTAGAAGGTACATCTTCTAGAAGTCAAAGAAAATGACTCGACTAGAAGGTACATTTTCTAGGAGTTAAGACTTAAGTTAGGAAGTACATCACCTAACAAGTAAAATTTGAATCACCCAATCAAGGAAGTGTATCTCCTTACCGATGTCGCTTGAATTGCTAAAACAAGGAAGTGTGTCTTCTTACCAATGCCACTTGAATTGCCCAAACAAGTAAATGTGTCTCCTTACAAATGTTGCTTAAATTACCAAAACAAGGAGATGTGTCTCCTTACATATGCACTTGAATTATCCAAACTAGGAAATATGGATCCTTACAAATGCTAATTAAATTACCCAAGAAAATATGCCTCCTTACAAATGCCGCTTGAATTACCTAAATAAGGAAACATGTCTCCTTACAAATACCACTTGAATTACCCAAGGAAATGCGTCTCCTAGAGATATTGAATTGTGAGTTTTACCATGGTTTTGATTACCAAACCTGTCCAGTAACATTGCTTCTTGTATTTGTAGATGTGAGAAATTATGGCCTTTGATGTTTAGGCTTTGAAATCCTTGATTCGAAGGTAACATGTGTTCCTGTTTCATACATAGAAAACTTGTGAGTTTAAAAACATGGTGTCTGGTTTATGGCTTTAACTTTTGTGGCAATTGATCTTGCCCTTGTCATATTTAACCTTGCTTCTAACCATTAGCATATGTCATTAACTTGATAATTATGAACCAAACTTAGATTATTAAGAGTGACTCTAAAACAAACACAGTATCTTTGCTTTGCCATGCTTCCCAGATAAACCCTTTGAACCTTGGTATTTCCATTAGTTCCTAGACTTGTCTATTGACAAAACTTTCTGTATGCCTTATTTTAGCTCACAATCATGTCTCTTTCATGTGCTGGCCTTTTTGTCTTACTTTGTGCAATTGAAGAAGTTGGTTGCCAGTTTTGAAATTTTTTCTCACTTATTTTGATATGTACTTGACTCAAAGAAACAAGAAAAATTACAATGATTTTTTTATTTGGATAACTGAGTCAAGAAAACAAAAAGAAAAATATAGAGAAGAAAGAAAAAACAATGAATGCCCCCATTGAAAAAGAGAAAAGAAGAATTTATCTGAAAGGGACAGTCAACTCTAATGATGATGACATTCATTTTGGATTGAACTACCTAATCTTTCCATTCAAACTTTCTACCAATTTTTATTGAGATAATGGCCTTCAAACTGAGTTGCTTGCTTAGCTCAATTGCATTTAAGACCTCATTCGGCTAGTGACACCTTGAAGGGTTTTTGCCAACAAGCCTCTCTCATTTTTCTTTCTCTCAGCTCACTATCGCCTTATGGTGCCCATAAGGGTTTTCTCCAATAAGTCTCTCTCATTTTTATTTCTCTCAACTTACCATCGCCTTACAGTGCTCGTGAGGATTTTCACCAATAAGACTCTCTCATTTTTATTTCTCTCTTGATTCCATATGCTAAGAAAGACAAGTTGTTCCCAAAATACATCATCATATCCATTGCATGTTTAGCCTTAACATTCTCAAAGATTGATATGAAGGTATTTCTTTGGTTGTAACTTGTCTTTTGGATAGGATTAGAAACAAAAGATGGCAGAAGGCTCAAATGACACCAAAAGTGGGGTGAGACTTACAACTTTTGGAATAACTCAAACAACGAAGATTAACTCATGTCCCTGTTTCTTTTGATTGGGTGATTTTAAATTATTTATTTGATTGGACCGAGCCCAAAGTAGGGAAGCCTATGTATCTTACCCCTGAGAGAGGAAAATCAGATCACACGTAGTTCCTACAACTTGTTCTTTTGCTTGATTCTGATTTTTTTCTCTTATATTGACTCTTTTTCTCTTTGAAGCTTTTCTGACTCTATTTTTCTCAGCACTCATCACTTTTTTTAATTTTTGACACATTTTTTCTCTCTTTTTTCTGTAATTTTTTAAGAAAAACTTTTCTGATTCTATTCATCTACTCGATAATTTTTTTGAACTTTGTTGACTCTATCTTGATTCCAAAAGATGGGTATGAAAGAAAAATAGAAATAAATCTCAAATGAGGTAAACAAAGGATGATACAATATTTGGATAGTAGAATGAAACGCCTTCATCGTATCAATCCTTAAAAATGCAAGTACATAACATGCAATTTGAAAGTGGAAGATGAAGATCATGTGTGACATTTTTTACAGCACTAAATTTAACTGACCCTGTGCGTCACCACTTCTTCTACGCTTATCCAGCATACAACTCCACTTTTGTTGTACATTTCTCACATCGAATGACTCATGCTTTCGTGGAACTAATTCTCTTTCCATTCCTCTTGATATAGGACTGTGCACCCACTGTTTGACCTAATTGAGACATGCTTTTCAATTGATGGCCCAGTTATTCTTGTGATTCTCAAAATAATTACCTTAATTTTCAAAGAAGGCTTGAACTTGTCACCAAATGTCTCAGCACTCTGCCTATTTTCTTAGATGTCTTTTCTAACTTTAGTCTCACTACAACAAAATTGATATCTAGCTACTAAATTATTAGCTACGAGATGAAATTCGTCACTAATTGTTCACCTTTTATGACGAAAATTACATTTTGTATCTAAATACATGAAGCATATACTTTTAGTGACGAAACATAAAATTTCGTAGCAAAGTTTTGTCCTCTAAAGTTTCCCACCAAAAAATGTTTTGGCGCCATTTTAATAAGATCATTAGTGACGAATTTTAAGTTTTTAGTGGCATCTTTTTTTATCGCTAATAATGGATCCAATTCGCGATAAATTAATTTTTTTCTTGAATTAATTATAATATTAAATACAAAAAGAATTCGTCATAAAAGATAAGTTGTCGCAATAGCGACAAATTAGAGTTCGTGGTTAAATATTAAAGTTTTAGCTACAAAATTTGATATTTAATTGTGACCTCAATTTTTGTCACTAATACTATAAATAATTAGTGACGCTCATTTTATTGTCTCTAATCAATCTGTGATTCAGTGACAATATAATTTTGTCACAAAATATGTCATCATTAAATAGTGACGATTTAGAATTTGTAGCTGAATAATTTAACTATTTTTCTACGAAAAAAATTTCGTAGCTAAATATAAATTGATCTTTTGCTATTTTTGTTTATGATTATAAAAAATTTATTTTATATTGATATAGCTATAGAAAACAAGACTCGATCTAATTGTGTGAAGGTTGAAGTGAACTTATTGAATGAATTTTTGAAAGGTGTAAAGTCAGTGTATTAATCTTGTAAATGTGAGAAACATTTTAAGTGGACCGAAGTTAAATATGATCAACTAATTAATTAAAGTTTGAAGATATTATATTGTAAGTTTTAGACACAAAATTTTATATTTAATTGTAACAAAAAATTTTGTAACTAATAATTCAAACAATTAGCAACGATGATATTATTGTCGATGTTTAACTTGCAATTACTCACAATAAAATTTTATCATAAAAAAGAATTACGACTTGGATTTGGTAGTTGAATAGTGTAATTATTAGATATGAAGATATTTATCGTTATAATTATAAGATCAATACTCTAAAAAAATTTACCCAAATAAATAAAAATTAGGAAAAAATTAATATATTATTAAAAATATATATTCAGACACAATGATATAGACTCTGTCACATAATTAATATAAAAAGGGTAAATTTCTAAATATCATTATGATAGACAATTTAAAAAAAAATACAAACAGAACCTCCAAAACTGTTAAAGAGCCGCAACAAGCTTTTTAAATATACTTTGACATATGCATTATCCAACAAAAAGCATTTATGAAAAAGTGATTATCAAGCTTCATTATAATAACCCACAATATTATCCAAAACAAGCCACAATATTGATCGACGATCTATTCGGAATCTAATAATTCAACCATCTCCAAATACGAAAACAAAAAGATAGTCCAAAGTTATAAATGAAAGAGCACCCATGTCAATAATACAAAATATGTAAAATTATGTTAGGTATTTAGATTTCCTCGTAATGCAAAATTCCAAGTTACTACTCCCTCCATTTCTTTTTATTTGCCTATTTTTTTTTAGAGTCAAAAGATACAAATTTGATCAATATTGTAAAACGTATTTCTTAATCAAATTGAAAAAAAAAATTATAATTTATAATACTTTTCATATAATTTTTGAATATCTAAATTTTAATTCTAAAAAATTAGATTAATCTAATCAAATAGATAGAGAGATCATTTTTGAATATTTCTAAATTACTAACCAAACAACCACATTAATGTTATACTTGAACTACTGACCTGCTAACTAGGAACCAAACATAACATGTATCTAGTTGAGTCAAAATATCATTGAAATTTGCTCCCATACATCTAAAAAGATTTCAGAAAGATATTCATTATCTAGTTGAGCACGCTTCTTGTCAATCATATACAGAGTTGGCTCGTGTTTTCTGAAAGGCTACTATAATTTCATGAAATTTATCCTTCGAGCATCATCTTTGTAGTATCAACCAATATTGGGCGAAGATCACTAGAAGTGCGACCAAGGACAGTGTACCCTTATCCTCAATATTTTTTTTTAATAGTAAAAGTTTGGATGATTTCATTCAGAAAGTACTAAACAACCAAAATCTTTGATCACAAAGATCACACATAGTAGCTAAACCTTAACTGCAGCTCTCCACCTACTACTATCTGTTTAGATTTTGATCAATTTAAGACATCTCCATGAAATCTCTCTATCAACTGAACTCATTTTCTTCAAATCATTCATTGGAAACCAACAGACATAGTGGTTACTTTATCACTACTAAAAATTTGGCTAGTAGCTGTGAAGGTTAGCGAGGGACAAACTGTATGTCACTATTGCAAGGGACTTTGTGATTTTGTCCCTCACACAAGTCAAATATTTTAATTTTTAATTTTTTTAGAAGGCAGAGAGGGACATCCCTCACTAAAATATGGTGACAATAAAAATTTAATTTTAAGTTTATTATAGCAAGGGATTCTCCCTTACTAAATAATAACAAATGAATTCATATTTCAAAGAAAATTTAAATATAACTTTTATTTTTTTTTGGCTTGTACCAATAATATTTTAATAATAAATAAATAAAAATAAAATAAAAGTTATCCAAAGAGTCCGTCGATATAGAACACATACACACTCTCTCTCTCTCTCTCTCTCTCTCTCTCTTCAAAAAATATTATAATTGAATGAGTAGCTTAAAAAAGTGATAATTATAATATTTTAGTGGTATTCTGAATAAAAATTGATGATATATTAGCTTACTAGTATTGTCTGTACTCAGCACGGACCTAATATTTATATTTAAAAAAATAAATTATGTGACACACTTTATTTTTAAAATTTGTTCAAAAAAATGTTATTTTTTTCTGTTTTTAGAAACAATTTGTTTTGACAATTTTCATTATTTTTTAACTAAATGTTTTATGACCACACAATCCAAGGTTTATTAATAGCTGTTGACACCCAATTTTGACCACCTGATACTCTTTTAGGCTACTATTTTTAGCAAAATTATTAATTTTAAATATTAGTATTTTTTGCACACTTATTTTTTTTATTAAATAATTTTGACAAACCACATTCATAAGTTAAAAAATGTATAAATTATTTTTTTACTTTTTAGTATCATTTTATAATCTCAATACGACATTTTTTACGTAAATGTGCACACTAATAATTTACAAATACATTGTCTAGTATTTATTATTATTATTATTATTTACTAATATCAGTACTTGTTATTTATTATTATTATTATTAATATTATTATTTATTCATTATTTATTATTATTGTTATTAATATTATTGTTATTATCCCTACTATTATTTAAATAATTGTCTAAATTGAAATCATTTTGCCTAATTTATTTATCTTTTAGCCCAATTTTTATTCAAGTCATAAAAATTTTAGCCTAGTTGTATATAATTTATTACAATTATAGCCAATTTATGGCTCAATCTAAAGTTTTGTTCAATTTTTATGGTCAAATTTTCAACTTGAGATCTCAACTATGATTGTAACTAATCTGACGGCTGAGATCAAGATCCTATTCTTTCCTTTTAAACTCAAATTCTTAAACCCTAATCCATTGACAACAACCTCAACCCCCTAATCTTTCTCTCTCTCTAGACTCTTTCTCTCTTCTTTCTAAAAAGCTGCTGCCTCCCATCTCCGACTGTCGCCCATCGCATCTCCAAATCTGGCGGACCAAGCTACCGCCTCACGATGAACGGCCACCGCTCCAAGCGGCGGACCACGCCCTAATCAATACCGCCGACAATAACACCAGCGCCGCCACGCGGCCAGTGACTAAACCCTACCATCTCCAGCCACCGTCCAATTAGAGATCTCCTCCAGCCGCCACCTTTTATGCCGTAGCCATCGCAGAATCATGCTGGTGGAGCAACCAACCGCTCCAACCTGCCCCACAAGCCTCAGCCGCCACTTTTTTCTTCCCCTCCAGCGAACCAGCTCCAGTGCCGCTCCAACTTCGCCTCTCTTAACACTTTCGCCGATGAAATAATCACCACAACAACCGATGCTGACTACCAATGCTATTCCCGAGCAAGTGCCCTCAAAAATTTTCAATACACGATGGATTCACGGAATTCATCTCGGGTTTGATTTCGCGTTTAAGTTTTCATTAAACATTCTCATCTTCTTTTGTCGTTCTTTTCTTTGATTATCGAAGTTGGAATTAGAGATAGTTGATTTTAATCTTAATTTGACTCTTTTTGTGTTTTTATCTGCATTTTTTGATCAACATGTGTTAAAAAGCCTAACTTGCGTATACTGTTATAGCTTTTCTTATTTTCAACTGCGATCTGCCTCAAGTCAAGGATTTTGGGCAATTTTGACTTTTTTGTCTTTTGTCCTTTGGAATTTCAATCGTGATAAATGTCCTAAATATATCTGAGTTGTTTGGTATGATTCTCACTGGTCACTTGATTTATGCGGGTATATTTCAACTGTTTTGATATAATTTGAACTGATTGCTCGATCCTTGTAAAATTTTTGGTGATCTGTCTTATTAATTCTGATAACAATAATTAGTTTGGACTAATTGTTTGACAAGCTGCTTGATTTTGTGAATTTGAACTGGTGGATTTTTATTGATAACAATTAGTTACGAATTTTCAGTGTGATTTTTATTATGATAAGGATTCATTTCAGTTTCCTAAGATATGTATTTGTGATATCTTATTTCAGAGAATTTTTAGTTCATTTTATTGATATGTTAGTTAGTAGATGCACTTTTCGTCATTAACTTACAGGTTGTTAGATTTGCCTATTTTTTGACTTAGACTTCTTTTTGTGCTTTTTCTTCAATGTTTTTGTTTTCTGTGTAATAGTGATCCAAAGTTTATTGTTGTTCAATGAAGTTTTGTTCATTGCTGTGCACCTTTTTGTTTTCTTTAACTATGTGGATCAATGGGTGCTGAATTTATTCGAAAAGTTTTTTTTTTGGTTTTTGAGATGTTTTACTGTAAGAACTGAGGACCTTTATTTTGGATTTTTCACTTGGTAACTAGCTATAAAGTCTTGATCTTTTTTTTATTTTTCTCATTTTTGTGTTTTTGCTGCAATGGTTTGTGTTTTTGTTTTGTATTGATCCAAGGTTTGTTGTCTCAGTTTCTTTTTATTTGATAAAGTTTTCATCTTTTTGTGTGTGCCCATTTATTTTATTTATCTTTGTGGATGAATGGGTGTGATTTTATATGCAAAGGGTCCGTTTGTGTTTCACTAGATGTGTATTTTGTGATTCTTGTTTCAGAGAATTTAGTTCATTTTCTTAATCTGTTTATTCTATTTTGAGCAATAGACAAGATTACTTTTAATTAGAGGTTATGATTTTAAGATTGAAAATATAAGAATGTTTTTGTGTGTATAATTGATTTTATTCTTAGTGCTTCTTCTGCTATAACTCTCACTTTTATGAACCTATAAACATGGATTTCCTTGGTTTATTAGGAGGTTTACTTGATGTGCTAATTTTTTCTTATGTTGTTGGCTTTTTGTACTTCTCTGTACTATCTCAGTTTTCAAAATAAAATAAAATTTGACCTTGCCCAAAAAAAGTATTGTTGAACCTGAATGTTTTTGATGTGTGACTGCTTGATGATTTGGCCGAGGAGCATTTAGAACTGCTTGACCCATAATGAACTCCAATGCTTAATTCAACCTGATTGTTCTTTCTAAACACAAAATGCTACTATACTTATTTAACAGGATGAAAATAGATGAGTTGCCTTGAAGGAAAACATTTAGATTCCCTTTTGATGAGATAATGGCTAAGCATATGTGTTAGTTTGGATGTGCTTCAACAATATGAATGAAACATGAAACTTCACTTGAGTGAAAGAAAGCAAATTAATAGATGAATGCCCATTTGCTTGAGCAATTTTTGTGCGTGAAATACTGAAGATTTATTTAGTAATTTATGTTGTTTTTATTTTAACTATCAAATCTAAAAGCATCATCATCAATCTTAATTTTCTTCTCTTTTCCACAGGTATAAAAGTGATTTGAATGAAGACTAATTGCAAGTTCAACACGTTATTGGTATTTTGAAAGAAACCTCTACATATCTGCCGTAGTTTAGGATAGGAGTAATATTTAGTATTATATTTAAGTTAGATTTACTTTATGTTGGACTTGTTTTACTTTTCTTTGCCCTGTGAGGAGATATTACCTTAGTATAATTTTAGTTTTTTTAATTGTATGAGTGTGGGTGAATTTTATCAATATGACATGATTTATAATTTTATTTTTAATTTATTCAATTCTAATTTAAAAAATAATATCAATATGAAATAATTAAATGTTCTCTTGTAATTGGTGACAAAAGATTTTATTTTCAAAGATAACTTTTAGCAATGATTAAATTTGATTTTTCAAGACAATTTTTTTTTGTCACGAAATAAACTAGTTCATCATAAGTTTGACTATATTTAGTGATATATGTATTTGTCTCTATATCTTACTATTTATTTGATGCAAATTAATTTTGTATTTTATGACAATCATAATTGTCAGTAATCATAATAATTTAGTGACAGTTTTACATCAGCGGTAAAAGAAAAATACTATTTTTAGTGACAAAATAATAGATTTAACTACAAAATTATTAATCTTTATTATAATAATAAATTTGTCACTAATTCATACATTTAAGGACGAAAATTTTTGCTGTATACAAAAAGAAAAGGTTGTCAATAGTAACGAAAATACATTTGTTCAACCACGAAATATATATAACTCTAGCAACAATTGGTGTCGTCGCTGATTGAATTAAATAATTAGCAAAAATAAAATTTTATCAGTATTGATAACTTTTTAGTGACAAAAGCATATCATCAACTACAAAAATATTATATTTCTATGACAAACAGATTCGTCATAAATGTTACACATTTGGGGATGATTTTTTATTTTTTGTAGCCAATTTAATTTTTTTAGCACCGAAACACTAATCGTCTTTGTCTACTTTTAGCGACCCACTTTTGGAGACGATTGATTGACGAAATTTTTCCGTCACGCTAAATCTTTCGCGACGAAATATGACTTATAAGTGACAAAATAATTCGTCCCAAATAATCAAATTTGTTGTAGTGTCTTCTGATTCAAAGTTCATGCTTAAAATAGATTTTAAGATTTAACTGAGAATTTTGCAAGCATGTCATATCACTAGAACCAATATAAAATATATTATGTAAAGAAAATAAACAAACATATATTTAAAACACAAAGGAAAAAGGGACCCTCTATTTAGTTAAAATGAACGATAGAAGGGTTTGAACATAAACGACAAATGAAAAAAACAAGATAGATCTCGGACTACAATCCTAAAATAATTTGGATAATAGAAAAGAAAACAAAACAAGCTACCAAACCCCATCCTAGTAAGCAGAGAGTGACTTCTCAATTGCGAAGCCTGATATCTTAGCCACTAATTTGCACATCAGAATGACTAGAGCTTTCACCACTGTCAATATTATACACCATAATCGATTCATCTTGAATCATCTTCTCTATTTCTCTTTTCAAAGCACGACAATCTTTAATACTGTCACCCTGAACATCAGAATGATATGCACATCGTACATTAGGATTAAAATTTCTTTAATGCATGTCAGAAATATACCCAAGGAGAGGAGTGATCATGCCCCACTGTACCAGTCTTTGGAATAAACTGAAATATGACTCTCCAATTAGTGTGAAGTTATCCCTTGAATTTTGCCTCATTTCATTGTTTGGCTTGGATCGAAAATCGGGTGTAGAAGGGTTTTGGTAAGTTGTGGAGTAGAAGGACGACTTTGAGGAGTTGGTGCATGCTGTTTTGGGTAAAATGGGGGTTGAACATGTGGATCTGCATTGTATACTGGATATGGAGGTGGGGGAATGGCGTATAATTGATTTTGGGAGTTATTATGTAGAGCTTGGGTATGAACTTGGGCTTGAGCTTGAGGATAACAACGACGTGGTTTTCTTGACCGAGCCCATTTTCCAACTATAATAGCAGATGCATCTTCCTCATTCTTCTTCCCTCTAATACTTCATAAACCCTTTCAAATTGCTTGAGTAGTTGCTTTTAATGTTGAAAAACTCATAATGCGACCGGTCTTAATTCCATCCTCTATTATCTCCCCATTTTGAGGACCTCAATAAATGTCTTTCCTAATGTAGATAACAAGTGTTGACAATATGTTTTGTCCTGCGCTTGAATAAATACCTCCACTATATTTTTTTCTTTCATTAGCAGTTTCACCCTAGTGGCTTTATCACCCCTTCTAATCGCATACTTCTTGAAACTTTCGGCGTTCTTCTTATTCATATTAGTTAAGGATTTCTCATCAGGAATCAACTCTACATTGTATTGGAATTGTTGCACAAATTTATTAGCTAGGTCATCCCAACTATTCCACTTGTTGATATCTTGATCAACAAACTATTCTGAAGCTAGACCCGAAAGACTCTCACCTAAATAAGCCATGAGTAATTCTTCTTTCCCTCCAGTGCCCAATAGATGGTTACAATAATGCCTGAAATATGCCATTGGGTCACCGTGCTCATCGTACTTCTCAAACTTTGACAGATTAACATCTTGGAACATGCACAAATCATTATACGATACAATTTTATAACCCCTGAGTCTTTGCAAGTTCTTCATAGACAATTCCAAACTTCTCAATTTTTCTCTCATGCCCTCCCGTTCTTCTGTCACAACAGGATTCTCAGTGTTAGGAGGAAATTTAGGGGGTTGAGTGTAGCCATAAGGACTAGTCGACTTAATTGTAGGCTCGAGAGCATAATGCTGATCACCAAAAATATTCAATACAGGCTCTCTCATAGAGTAGAGAGACATAACCGATGGATGACCATCAAAAGTAGGATCTTCAGATAGGGGTGGTGCTACAAAAATATGAACAGTAGGTGGAGCCGAGCATGTGGTAGTTTTGTGTTGAGGAGTGAGGAAATTAATATTGGAAGTGTTTGGATAGTGTTGCCCCAGAGTAGATCCTGATGCATATTGTGGAGTTTCAACAACAATGGGAAATTATGCATATGAAATATGGGGCAAGCTAGACAAATATTCCTTATTATCAGTGGGAACTGAAGGAGGAGGCAACCTGTTAGCCCAAGCTCGATGCATTTCTATCATTTGTTGCCTTAATTTCCAAATCTCTTCATCAGCTCCTAAATTCTCATTCCCCAAACTCTCTATCTGATTAGTGACAACAACCTTGGTATGCTTGTTAGCCATAACTTTCTCTTCTACTTGGTATAATTGGAGGACCAGACAAAATGCCACAAACCAACCACCTTAAACTAACTGAATAAAAAATAACAAATGTATTAGAGTTCAACACTTTCTAAAAATCTGTTTTTTTCTTTTTAAAAAGATCACCGAACCCAAGAAGGGCACCTACGTATCTTATCCTCAAGAGGGGAGAATCAAGTGTGCATAGTTTGTGATGTTCGGCCACAAAATGGCCAATCAAACTCTTTTTTTTCTTGTAACTTTAGAAGAAAAGAAAGTAACAAATTATCAAAAGAACTGACAAAAATATTTTTTTGAATTTTTCAGCTTTAACAACCCTATACAAAATTAAACCTATGATTACCAAAGAAAAATCTTTTTTGGGGTTTCGATTTTGAATTTCAAACGAAAGTGAAACTTGAAACTACGAAAGGAAAATATTGCTATAGTTTTCTTTTAAAGATGTATATGATACCTACTCTAAATGAAGAGTGAAGAAAATCTTTTTGAATTTTTTAAATAAGATCACTGAACCCTAGAAGGGTTGCCTACGTATCTCACTCCCAAAAGAGGAGAATCAGGTGTGCGTAGTTCGTCCAGATTGGACAGTTAAGGACTAAATAACAAACTGAATCCTGACTTCAGAGACAGAACCAATGACTGACGATGAACAACGTCAATAAAATCTTTTTGAGTTTTCAATTTGACACTTAACATAAAAATGACACCAACAACTATAAAAGAAATTTTTTTTTGGTATTTTCGTTATATGACATGTACAAAAATTCTACCATCTTTTTTTGAATTTTTCTTTTATAAAAAGCTCCTATTGAAAAAAAAAAACTTTTTGGAGTTTTCAAATTATGAATGCTTACTAAAGAAGCAAAAGAAAAATCTTTTTAATTTTTTTGTTTTTTTAAGAAAAATGAGTGCAAAAGGTAAAACACTTTTAGATTTTTTTGATTATGAAAAACAAAAGTCATAAGAAACTCTAAAAACTACAGAACTTTTTTTTTACTCACTTTTTCTTTTTATTTTTTTTAATTTTTTACCTACACACCTTTCTTTAATTTTAGCACATGCTTTTCCCCAAATCAGTCCGTCAAATGATTCTGTTACCCTAAAAGATGCAACAATTAGCACGCAGTGCTACTTCAGGGGTGAGACTCCTATAATCAATCAATTGGGTCCTGCTAGGTCTCAATATGATGTAGATAAGCATGACTTAAAGGATGACCTATGTTAGGGTCCACTAATAAGGCTGTTTGGGGGCACATATGGTCGATAGTGGATCAAATTGCTTTTCACCTACTCCATACATCCAATGGCTCCCCCTCCTAAAATAAGAGTGACTCAACTAGAGTTTGTGTACAAGACGTGTACTCTGGGACTTGTTGCAGAAAAAATTGACTCGGGGCAATGCATATGATGCCAGATATAAAGTGGTAATACAAAAAAAAATGTAAACACGTAGCACATATGCATCCAACAAATATAAAATAAAATTTCTATAATACACTCATAGTGTTAAACTAAGATGATACAACTTGAAAAAATAAGCTCGAATTCTGAAAAGTCCCCAGCAGAGTCGCCAGAGCTGTCACACCCCTTCTTTTAACCAAAAAGATATGATTTTATATTTGAAAGGGTTTTTATTATTAAGTGACAAAATATAAAATTTATTTCAAAAAGGATTCTTTTTCATTTTTGAACTCAGAGCAGCCACTTGGCAAAAATCTGTTGTGCCAAATAATCGTTAGAAACCCTTTTTCTAAATGTTTTGACTCTTTAAAACTAATATACGAATAGAGATTTTAGTTAAGGAATTCTGTTGATCCAGGGGAAGGTGTTAGGCACCCCTCAATCCCGTGGATCAACCATGGTTGGTTCGTGGACTATATCAGCAAGTAGACACTATGAGATGTATAAACAAAACAAAAACACACAACGAGAAAACAAACAAAGTCAAAATAGTGTCCAGTCCAATTTATTACAGACCCAAAATAGAAAGGTACTAAAATGTGAACCTACGCTAACCTACACTAGTCCTAAACTATGCTTCATCCAATGCCTCAGGTCTTGATCACGAAACTCTTTTGCGTACATCATACTTTGGGGCATTTCTCGGTGAATAAGTATAATTTCCTCAGGGCATTCCTCAGCCAAATAAATACAAGAAATTAAAAAATGATGAAGTAAAAGTCCTTCAACACATTCAAATATTTAACAATCATAATCCCAATGTTTTGCCTACCCCGACCTACTGTTTGCCTACTAAGCTTTTGGACCATGATCCTATCTAGTTCATAAAATTGATATTTATTCCGAATTAAACAAAACAACAATAAATCAAAATTAATCCAAATTCATTTTTCATCAAGTTTACAATTTTCACCCAGATTTTGTTATCCAATTAACAATTTTAATTATCCAATAAGATATTGTGTTCATCCAAATTGTACCATTTGAGATCAATCATTCAACACAAACACATATGAAGCAACAAATCACCCCCAGATAGAACAAACACATCAAAATAACTCCATAATCATATAAAATTAAAGAAATAGAGTTGAAGATTGGACCTCGATTGAAGCCATTAATATGCCAAGCTACACCATTAGCATACATCTGAAAAACATGATTCTACCCCCAACGAAAAAACCCAACGTTGAAAAAACACAACCTATTTTAATTATTTTTCAGGGATTTTGGTAGTGGTGTGATCGCAGCAGCCCGCTGGATTGTTGTTGTGCCTCACTGGAGCTCCGGCGAGCTCCGAAAGTGACAGAATAACATTGGGGTTGCGGGATCAAGTCATGGGATTTGGTGTTTGTGGTTGGAATCGATGGTTCATTGGTTTAAGAATTTGGAACCACGAAGGGTGATGTCATTTTGAGGTTTTCCTGTAGGTTTTTGGTGAATCTTCATCTAAAAAAGTGAAACAACTTTCGGCTTCCCTTCTGTTTTACCTCTTCCCCTATCTATGTTGCATGTGCGTGTGAAATTTGTGAGCAGCCGTGAAAATTTATATGTCTTCCCAGTGAGGTGTGTGCTTGTGAGTATTGTGTGTGAATTATGAGAGAGATGAGTGTGTGTTGTGTGAATTTTTTGTGTATATCAATTGTTGCTGCCAAAGATGAATTGTTCCCTTTAATGTGTATATGGGGTCTATGTATATGTGTGTTACTGCGTCTGAGAGAGTATCTGTGCGTTTCGTAAATAAATATCAGTGTGTGTATATAAAATGGAAAAAATGGTGAGGTCCGTGTGATGATTGAAAAATGATGCCTCCCCTTATAACTGTGTATGCGTGGGTGTATATAAAAATGATAAAAACATAGGTTGGAGGAGGGGTAGGGGTAGGGGTATGTGCTAGGGGGTAGGGGTATGGGTGTGAGGTGTCAAAATTACTTTGAGGGGTTATTATTTTTGTTGTGAGTTTGTTATTTAGATTCTTGTAGGGTAAATTATTAAATGGGTGAGGGTGTATGATAAGATGAGACAAAATTATAAAAATACACTCTCGGGAGAGATAAATTATGTGTCTACGCTTTATGAAAATGATATTTTTTCAAAAATTCAACTTCGTCAACGCATCCGCAACATCGAATTTAGTGTGGTTGCATAGTTCATTTGCATATATCGAACTCCAAATGAATCTCGGGCACCCTATCAAAGTGCGGGTTGAACTTTAAAAAGAAAAAAACTGTTGTTATAGCAGATTTTCTGCTTTTATATAGCAGATTTTTACCCTTTATGACCTATTTTGCTCATTTTCATCTTGTTTTTTGAGAGTTAAACCATAAAATAGTGTGGGAGCTTAAAAATAAAGTTTGTGGTAGCTTGGAAAGCTAGATTAACATCTATTTCTTGGTTTTATTACGGATCTAAGGTTAATAATTCACCCTTTTCTTAATAATTTCTTAATTAATTTTTCAAACCCCCAAAAATCTTACGGCTTGATTTTAAACCTCAATTTTACTTCTTTTCACTTGAATAATGTTTTAATCTTATAATTACTAGTTTTTCATCAATTTAACCTTCAAAACAACTTTGATTCTTGATTTAAACCTAGATTTCAAAGATTTTACCCGATAAAGCTCAAAAATAATTTTTCTTCAATTTGAATCTCGTTTTTTACTCGATTTGACTTGGGTTTTCAGCTGTAGATTCCTAAAAATATGGGGAACATATTTTTAAAGTAAAGTTCTAATTTTCCCCTTCTTCTTCAGAAACCCATTTCGGGGGTCTGCTTTGACCCCAACCAAAAGTAGTTAATATGAGTGTTATTGGTTTTGTTTTGTTGCATAGATTCCATATTTGATATTTTTAGAGAAGTTTTGGATTGTTCATGGAAATTAAGGTTGTGGGTTCGGAGTGTAGCGAATCAATTTTGGCTTTCGAGGTAGGTTATGGCTAATTTTTTCATACTGGGTTGGGTAATAAATGATGATATAAAATGCATGTTAAGGGTGGAAACTAATCATGAAAAATGTCTTTCTATGTGTTGTGCCCGTGTGGGGCCTATATGTTATGTAATTATCGGCATTGAGATATTATGTGATGTATGTGACTATGTAGAGTCTTATGTGATGTTGATAGTCCTACATACATGTGAATAATTGTATTATGTTATTTAAATGCCTAATATGGTACCATTAGTGTATTGTGATATATTCATACTTATTGGTATATGAGACATGTGGAAATTTATAGATGAAATAGAAATAATGAGTGGATATTGACTCATGGTTGTGGAAATATATCATTGCGGTTGGTTGTGGAAATAAATTGTGTGGTTGGTTGTGAAAATACTCATTGAAATTGTTTGTGAGCATTACATTCTCATATCATACTCATTTATGAAATATTGGTACCACTGTGGAAACACCTGAATAACACTGGCAATACCTTTTTAAAACCCTCCCCGAAGAATGTACCACAAAGGAGACATTGTAACACCTTATAAAATCCTTTTTGAGGGATGTTCCAGAAAGGAGATATGAGATATATGGATTGTATAAGTGTTTATGAACCCCCATAGGTCCTACGTCGGGAAGCTTTAAGTCCATAGGTGTATATGGGGATTGTGTGACGATCTTAGAGGTTGTGCGATGACCTCATGCATCATCATCATCATCATATACATTGCACTTACTTTATTGTGTTTATGTTGTGTTGTATTGCCATATTGACTTGTCCTCTATGTATTTGTATTATCTTTCTTTACTCGTATTTAGTTATCTTGTATCTACATGTTCTCTCTTGTTCTCTCTCTCTCTCTATATATATATATGAAATAATGTATACTTATTTTCTATATCTTGGTGTGTTTTTATTAGGGGATATTTTTTAACTGCAGGTGACCTACCTTTAGTGTATGTTTTGTATGCTTTATTTACTACTTTGATTAGTCAGCCTATGATACCTACTGAGTATAAGTGGATCTTACTCATGTCTACTGCGCTCTTTCGGTACAGGTCCTAGCTCGAGTGCGCCTCAGCTTGCTTGACTCGAGCGATTGTTGGAGCTTCCAAGGTAGCGGTTGGAAATTTATGCGTCTAGAGTTCACCTCTATCTTTCTATAATAGTTATGTCTTTATTAGTATTCAGAGACAGATATTAATCCCTTATGGGTATTTTTCTCATGTATTTAACTGCTGTATTGTATTAGTAGTTCTTACACTAGTGACATCTGGCTTTAACCATGAATGGTATTTTGGATAAGTTTTTTCCGCATTGTTATGATTACTTATATGGTCTTACCTTGGGATAATTTTGTCTTTTTCTCTTTTTGTATCGGTTTGGGTGATAGGCTTACTTGTCAAGGTACACCATGACAAATGCCATTATGACCTTTATTTTGGGTCATGACAAATTGGTATCAGAGAAGCCAGGTTCATTAGTCTCAACGATGTAAGAATGGGATGTCTAATAGAGTCTCATAGATCAATACGTACATGTCTGTATCTATCTTTAAGAGGCTATAGGACGTATCTATCTTTGAGAGGCTATAGTACGTGTTTAGGAAACCTCTCTCATTTTATTCTTTATCATGTAAAGTTCTTCCTTGCCTTATGTTATGAGTTGTGTTTCACTCTTTCTGCATGGATGGTGTGGCCTATACTACTATTATTTAAGAGATGCTACAAGAGATTGGTGGAGATTATTTGTCAGTTATAGGCCTATTGATGCTCCTGAGTTGTCTAGGGATCAGTTCATCAAGGATTTCCTAGAAAGATTATGCTTTTTAGTTTGAGAGACTCTATACGGGATGAGTTTGATCATTTAGAGTAGGGCTCAATGGCAGTTGGTGAGTATGAGGCATGATTTCATGCCCTGTCCAAATATTCCTATGATAACACTTCCACTAAGTCTATGAAGATTTGAAAATTTATGAAGGGTTTGGATATTACTCTTTAGTTGGCTATATCTCAGATGGTTGTGTTTGGGGTTTCTTTTCAGTGTATAATGGATCATGGTAAGACAACAGAAGGTATTCTTAGTGCATCTCGGGGAGGCACCAAGAAGTCACGATGCTTTAGTGAGTTCAGGATCCATACCTCTTGAGAGATAGATTTTAAAGGTTCTTGTGGATACTAGGGTAGGCCAGTGCAGGTGTCTTTACAGAGTTCAGGTGGTGAATCTTCTAGTTTAGCATTTTAGAGTGGTAATTCAGGCCTAGTTGTACCTTTTCCTATTGAGACTGGTCATAGAGATTGCTATGTGTGTGATAAGATTGGTCATGTAGCTAAGAACTGTCCCTGTTGGGTGTTTCGTCCTACTCATATTTTATTTGTTAAGGGTAGGGGTGCTACCAGAGGTTCAAAAAATAGAGGTAGTGGAGCTTGTGGTGTGGTCTTAGGGCTACCCAGGTAGCTGGTGGTCATGATCAGTGTTATGCTATGCCAGCAAGATCTAAGACAGAGGCTTCTGATGTTGTGATATGTGTTTGTGTATTTTGCTTTGGATTTTGATTCTGTTAGTGAGCCACTTGCCATGTCTATTTGTGTATCTACCCTTGTAGGTGATTCTTTAGTGGTGGATCAGGCGCATCGATCTTGTGTTGTGACTTTTGCCGATCATGAGACTTTGGTAGATTTGCTTGTATTAGATATGGTTGATTTTGATGTTATTTTCGGCATGGATTGGTTGGCTCTTTATCATGTTATCTTAGATTATTTTGCTAAGACCGTGACTTTGGCTTTGCTAGGTGTGCCAAGGATAGTTTGAAAGGGTGTACTTCATTCGGGTATTAAGAGGATTATAGCTTTTATTCAGGCTCCTAAATTGGTTGAAAGGGGATATTTATCTTACTTGGCTCATATTAGTGACACCAGTGTTGTATCGCCTCTTTCCTTGGATTCTGTTTGTATTGTCGGTAAGCTTATGGATGTGTTTTCTACGGACTTGCCTGGCATGCCTCTGTATCGAGATATTGATTTGCTATTAATGTTGAGCGGGGCACCAAGCCCATTTCTATTCCTGCTTATAGGATGGCCACAATAGAGTTGAAAGAACTGAAAGATCAGTTACATGAGTTGTTGGATAAGGATTTATCTGACCTAGTATTTCACTTTGGGGTGCGTCTGTCTTGTTTGTAAGGAAAAAAGATGGGTCTATGTGGATATATATTGATAATCGATAGTTGAATAAGGTGACGGTTAATAATAAGTATCCTCTTCTTTGCATCGATTATTTATTTGATCAGTTTCAGTATGTTGCGGTGTTTTCAAAGATTGACTTGAGGTCTGGTTATCACCAGTTGAGGATTAGAGCTTTGAATATTTTGAAGACAACTTTTTGGACTCAATATGGTTATTATTAGTTCTTGGTCATGTCCTTTGGGTTGACCAATGCCCTTGTCGCGTTCATGGAGTTGATGAACTAGGTTTTTTGACCATATTTTGACTCTTTTGTTATTGTATTTATAGATTATATCTTGGTGTATTCTAAGAGTGAGGTTGAGTATAAAGAGCATTTGCGGATTGTGCTTCAAAGATTGAGGGATGAAAGTTGTATGCTAAGTTCTCTAAGTGGGAGTTTTGGTTGGAGTATGTTTCTTTCTTGGATCATGTGGTGACTAACGAAGGTATTATGGTTGATCCACCTAAGGTTGCAGTGGTTTATAATTGGTTTAGACCTACTTTGCCTAGTAAGACTCGGAGTTTTGTTGGCTTGGCAGGTTATTATCGATATTTTGTTGAGGGTTTTTCATCCATTGTAGCTCCATTGACCAAGTTGACCCAAAAGAAGATTTCCTTTCAGTTGTCCAATGCTTGAGGTGAGCTTTCAAAAGCTCAAGGATTTGTTGACGTTAGCACCTATCTTGACTTTTCCCAAGGAGGGCGTGGGTTTTATCGTCTTTTATGATGCTTCAGGTATTGGGTTAGGTATTATATTTATGCAGGAGGGTAAGGTGATTGCTTATGCATCTAGTCAGTTGAATCCTTATGAGAGAAATTATCCTACCTATGATTTGGAGTTGTGCTCAGTTGTGTTTTCCTTGAAGTTTTGGAGTCACTACATGTATGGAGTCCATTGTGAGATCTTCTCAAATCATCATAGCCTTCAATACTTCTTCACACAGCGAGATCTTAATATGAGGCAGCGTCGTTGGCTTGAATTGCTTAATGAATATGACTTAACTATTCTCTATCATTCGGGAGGCTAATGTGGTTGTAGATGCCTTAAGCCGGAAGTCGACTAGCATGAGTAGCTTGGCACATCTTTTGTCCCAAGATAGGCTTTTGGACTTAAATGTTCAGTCTTTAGCTAACCAGAAGGTTAGACTTAATATTTCAACATCTGGGCGTGTTTTGGCATTTATGGAGGCTAGATCTTCTTTGATGGAGTAGATTCGAGCTCATCAATTTGATGATGTTGGATTGAGGTCAATTTGAGATAAGGTGTTGAGTGGGGAGGCTAAGGAAGCCTCACTTGATTTATATGGGGTTTTACGGATCGGAGGTCGAGTTTGTGTGCTGAGAATGGGTGATTGTATTAGGTTGATCTTGGAGGAGGCTCATTGTTCCAGATATTATATCCATCTAGGTGTGACTAAGATGTATCGTGACTTGAGACAACATTACTGGTGGAGTGGTATGAGGCAAGATATGGCAGATTTTATGGCTCGTTGCCTATGTTGTCATCAGGTGAAGGTCGAACATATAAGGTCTGGTAGGTTGCTTCAGAGGTTACCCATTCCCGAGTGGAAGTGTGAACGAATCACCATGGACTTTGTGACTGGTTTGCCTCGTCATCTCATGGTTATGACAATGTTTGGGTCATCATGGATCAATTGACCAAGTCAGCTCATTTTAATTTGGATCAGGTCTCGTTCAATACTGAGAGGTTGTCTCTTATATATATTCATGAGATTGTTCGTCTGCATGGTGTGTTGGAGTCTATTATTTCTGATCGAGGTTTTGTGTTCATATCCCACTTATGGAATACTTTTTAGGATGAGTTGGGTACTCGGGTTAATCTTAGCACAATATTTTTTCCCAGACTGATGTCCAGTCAGAGCAGACTATCCAGGTTTTGGAGGATGCTCCGCGTATGCGTGATAGATTTTGGTGGCCAGTGAGAGTAGTTTTAGGCTTTAGCAGAGTTTGCATATAATAGTAGCTACCATTCAAGTATTGATATGGCTCCTTTTAAGGCGTTGTATGGTAGGTGTTGTCACTCCCAGTAGGTTGGTTCGATGTTTCAAAGGTGAGACCTCGAGGTACGAACTTGCTTCGTGAGTCTTTGGATAGAGTCTGGGTTATTCAGGATAGACTTAGAGCGGCTCAGAGTAGGCAGAAGTACTATAATAATTGTAGACTCTGTGCCTTGAGATTTGGTGTTGGTGATTATATTTTCCTTCTAGTTTCACCCATAAAGGGTGTAATGACGTTTGGGAAGAAGGAAAAGCTTAGACCCAGGTATATTGGTCTATTTGAGATTTTTTGGACTGTTAGTTATGTGGCTTATGAGTTGGCTTTGCCCCTAGATCTATCAGTTGTTGATCCAGTTTTTCATGTTTCTATGCTTCTTCGCTATATTCCTGATGAGTCTCATATTATTTGTTGGGAGTCGGTTTAGCTAGATGAGTGGTTGTCGTTTGTTGAGGAGCCGGTCTCTATTTTAGCTACGGATGTTAGGCGGTTGCGCTCTAGAGAGATCTCTGTGGTTAAGGTCTAGTGGCGACATCAACCTCTAGATGAAGATACTTGGGAGGTCGAGTCTGATATGCGTAGTTCTTATCCTCAGCTTTTCATTGATTCAGGTATTTCTTAGCCTTAGTTTGAGGACGAACTAGATTTTTAGTGTTGGATGATGTAACGACCTAAATATATGATGAAATAGGTGAAATTTGTGATTTTGTGTGATTTGATTGTTTTACCCCTACCCGTAGTTGCATTATTATATTTCTGAGGTATGGGAGTATTGGCATGATTTTCAATGCATTTTGGTACCATTTATGCGATATTGGGATTTTTGATGGCTTCGAGAGTCTTATTTTAGACTTAGGGGATATGTTTTGATTCGTGCGACAGATGAATGAAAAGACTATGCCATCATCTCCGAAATATCAATTTTAGACTAGGTAGACCTTTGGTTCAGGTCCCGGTGCACCAGAGCTCATTTCGACCAGTTGATCGGAAAGTTGAAAAATTAAAAATATGGGTGTGGGACCCACATTTGATCGAAACGACCTAATATGGAAAATCCAACTTTTCCAGCAGATCCGGAATATCGATTTTAGGGTGTTAGCATATTTGGTGTGATTTTACGTCTTTTAAATCTCATTTCGACTCTCAGTTTGAAAAATTACGATTTCGGAATTTGAGGGTTAACTTTGTGAAAATGATGTTTTTTCAAAAATTCGACGTCTCCAACGTGTCCAGAATATCGAATTTAGTGAAGTTACATAGTTCATTTGCATATATCGGACTCTGAACGAATCCCGGACATCCCGTCGAAGTGTGGGTTGAACTTTAAAAGAAAAAAACTGATGTTATAGCAGATTTTTCCCCTTTCTGGCCTATTTTGCTCATTTTTCATTTTGCCTCTTGAGAGTTAAACCCTAAAATAGTGTGGGAGCTTAAAAGTAAAATTTGTGGGATCTTGAGAAGTTAGATTAACATCTATTTCTTGGTTTTACTATGGATTTAAGGTAAGAATTCATCATTTTCTAAATAATTTCTTGATTAATTTTTCAAAATCTCAAAAATCTTAGGGCTTGATTTTAAACCTCAATTTCACTTCTTTTCACTTGAATAATGTTTTAATTTTATAATTACTAGTTTTTCATCAATTTAACCTTCAAAACAACTTCGATTCTTGATTTTAACCCGGATTTCAAAGATTTTACCCGATAAAGCTCAAAAATGATTTTTCTTCGATTTAAACTTCATTTTTTACTCGATTTGACTTGGGTTTTCAGCTGTAGATTCTTGAAAATATGGGGAACATGTTTGTAATGTAAAGTTATGATTTTTCCCTTCTTCTTTGGAAACCTATTTCAGAGGTTCACTTTGACCCCGAACCAAAAGTAGTCAATATGGGTGTCATTGGTTTTGTTTTGACACATACATTCCATATTTGATATTTTTAGAGAAGTTAAGAATCGTTGTAGAAAGTAAGGTTGTGGGTTAAAAGTGTAGCCGACCGGCTTCGACTTTCGAGGTAAGTTATGACTTTACTCTTTTAGACTAGGTTGAGTAGTAAATGATGATACAAAATGCATGTTAAGGGTGGAAAATAATCATGAAAAATGGCTATCTATGTGTTGTGCTCATATGGGGGCCTATATGTGATGTAATTGTTAATATTGAGTTATTATGTGATGTGTGTGGCTGTGTGGAGTCCTATGTGATGTTGATAGCCCTAAATATATGTGAATGAAATGTCTAATATGGTATCATTGGTGTATTTTGATATATTCATACTTATTGGTATATGAGACATGTGGAAATTCATGGATGAAACAGAAATAATGAGTGGATACTGAATCACATGGTTGTGGAAATATATCATTGTGGTTGGTTGTGGAAATATATCGTGTGGTTGGTTGGGGAAATACTCATTGTGATTGGTTGTAAGCATTACATCTTCATATCATACTCATTCATGAAACATTGGTACCACCGTGGAAACACCTGACTAACACTGGCAACACCTTTTTAAAACCCTCCCCGAGGGATGTGCTGAGGAGGAGCTATTGTAACACCTTATAAAACCCTTTTTGAGGGATGTCCCGGAAAGGAGATATGAGATATTTGGGTTGTATACGGGTTAACGAACCCCCCATGGGTCCTACGTCGGAAAGCTTTAGATCCGTAGGTGTATATAGGGATTGTGCAACGATCCCAGAGGTTATGTGATGACCTCGTGCATCATCAACATCATCATCATTATCATATACATTGCACGTACTTTATTGTGTTTATGTTGTGTTGTGTTGCCATATTGACTTGTTATCTGTGTATTTGTCCTATCTTTCTTTACTTGTATTTGATGATCTTATATCTACATGTTCTCTCTTGTTCTATGTATATGTGACATAATATATACTTGTGTTCTATATCTTGGTGTGTTGTTGTAATATATGTGATATATTAGAACTCTTAGCTCAAGCTGTGTGGGCTACTGTTATGGGATATTTTCTTATTGTAGGTGACGTGCCTTTAGTGTATATTTTGTATGTTTTATTTACTACTTTGCTTGGTTGGCCTATGATACCTACTGAGTATAAGTGGACTGTACTCATGCCTACTGCGCCCTTTCGGTGTAGGTCCTAGCTTGAGTGCGCCTCAGCTTTCTAGACTCGTGCGATTGTTGGAGCTTTCAAGGTAGTGGTTGGACAGTTATGCGTCTGGAGTTCACCTCTATCTTTCTATAGTAGTTATATATTTATTAGTATTCGGAGATGGATATTATTTCCTTGTGGGTATTTTTTGATGTATTTGACTCCTAGATTGTATTAGTAATTCTTACACTATTGACACCTGATTTTGGGCATGACTGGTATTTTGAATAAGTTCTTTCCGCATTATTATGATTACTTATGTGGTTCAGCTTTGTTCTAGAAGCCTTATCTTGGAATATTTCTGTCTTTTTCTCTTTTTGTATCAGTTTAGGTGATAGGCTTACTTGTCAAGGTACAACAAGTGCCATCATGACCTTCATTTTTGGGCCGTGACAGTTAATCTATTGCATCAGATGGTTAATCTTTTGCAGGAAAAAAATTAGTAGCAAGATTTTGTTCAATAGAACAACAACAAATCACCATTTAATATCAAACACACCATTTTTATCAAAACAAGAATAAATCAACCCAGCAACGCAACACCAATACAACACACACTAAGAACATCAACAGTAACCAAAAACACCAACATTATTGTTTTGTTTGTACAAACACAAAAAGCAAGAATTAAACTTCAAAAAACACAACAAACACCAAAAAATTAAATCAACGGCTCGACAACAAGAATTACAATAACAACAAAAATTCATATTTCACTCCGAAAAGAGGAGAGAAGAAATACCAGAAATTAGGGTTTTCTTCAGACCCTATTAAAAAATTTAAGCAATAAATATTGAAATTGTTAACCAATACTAGAAGAGAAGTTGGCTTAAGTTCCTATTTTTCTTCAAAACTAAAATGCCATATTTTTTTACCTATGAAAGAAGAAAAAGGACGATGAAGAACTCGAAGTAATTGTCGCCGGAGAGCAATGCTGTCACATCAATTGACAGTTGAAAGTTGAAAAGAAACTTGAAGCCCAACTATTTATTGTTGGAGGTTGATGTCACTGGGGATTTAAGGGAGAAATTTGTAGAACTGTTGGTTGAGAGAAGTTTGAGAGAAACTATCGAGAGAGTGGGAGGGGAGAGAGAAGATAGATGGTTAATTTGGATAGGAGAGGGGTGTTGGTTGATTTGTATTTTTGAAAAAATTACAAATGTTTGAAAATATTAATCAAGTTCTCAATTAAATTAATCAAGTTTTCTAATTATGTTTGACCGTTTAAGTTGGTCAATGTCACCAATACCACATTCAAGACTTGAAGGACACTTTCAATCAATTTTCTCAACGAACTTCTTGGTCTAAATTTTAATAATTACATTTTATAGATTTTAGTTAGTGATTAAATGTATTTAGGACTCTAATATACCAATATTAACTAATAGATTTTATTACAATTTCATTTATTTTTAGACAGAAAAAAGGAAAGGGGATTAATTCACTTCCTTTATTCTCTCCAACGTATCTTTGTCAAATCTTTTATTTCTTCCTTTTCCACATGGACTGTTATAGTTTACCTTTTAATTTTCAAAATACAAAAATAGAATTCAAACTAAAATTGCTCTGATTTCTTCATATGGCTTCAGAATTAAAAAAAATATTTAATGTATTTATACATTCAATGCATTTATCTACAAAATCTAGCTATGAATAAAAATACAAATCTAGAATTAATACGAATGAAAATTAGCTCTGAATTCTACATTCGAATACAAATACAAATGCTAACAACTCATATCTTTAAGATAAGCACAAATTGATAAAAATTCGAAAGTATAAAATGGATATAAATTCAGATTATGTGTATAATGTACAAATTCAAATGTATAAATATATACAAATTCAAAATGTATGTGAAGGAAATATGACAAAATAAATACAAAAAAAAAAGAAAACAAATGCTCTTATAGAAATATACAAACAAATCCACTTTACGACTAAATATAATTTATATAAAATACCTTTGAGTTATGTACAAATGCATGATAGTTGTATGTATGTGTGTGTGTGTGTATATATATACACACATATATATATACACATACACACACACATCTATATATATATATATGTATATATATATATATATATATATATATATATTGACATGGTATACATACTTGCGTGTGACATAAAAAAGAAAGATATATAGACATATATATATATATATATATATATAAATATATTGTATATACATTCATAAATATACATCTGGGTATGTATAAAATACCTTCGAGTCATTCACAACGTCGTTGATTTTCCCTTTGGAGTGAAAATCCTTAATTTTTTTCCTTTTCCTTTAATTTATCCAAATACCAATAACATATTTTACAGACTGAGATATGCCTAATGTCTAATAGAAGAACAAACATTGTTTATACAAACTAGCTTCAAAAATATACAATTTACTTATATACAAACACGTGATAGTTATATACCTATATGCAATGTATAAATATGAACCAATATATTTTAGACAAATCAAAAATAGATTAGACAACTTATATGTATATATATATATGTGCGTGTGTATGTGTGTGTGTACAAGCCAACACATGTCTAATTATATAAGACGATTATTTATATACATATATATACATAATAAATTGACATGGGATACATACTTGTATGTAACTAACAGAAAAAGGATATATATACGTATTGAAACTTTTTTTCGCATGAATTGAAAGAAAAAAATTTTAAATTTTTTTTTTGATATAACTAGTCTTTGGACAAATCACAAAATATACTATTTAAGAGTCACTATAACAAAAACTATCAATAATTTCTACTTTTTAAGGAAAAATATTGAAGAAGATGGTAGAAAATTAAGAAGAGAGGAAAAAAATTAAATAAAGTGGCCAATTTTTTAAATTAATTCAAAAAATAAAATTAAGTGTTCAACTAAGAGTCCGGTTGGATAGAATTAAAAAATAATTTTTTAGCTTATGTACTTAAAAGTTGAAAATAAGTGCTTATAAATTAAGCAGATAAGTGTTTGGATAAAAGTGCTGAAACTGAAAAAAATTGCTAATGTGTTTGGTAACAAGTGTTGTTAAGCACTTTTTATTGTTAAAATGACTAAAATAACTTTAAAGCTGCTAATACCATAAATTAAATTATATATAAATTTTAATTCTAATAATTCAAAAATAAAGGAGAAAAATGATGAGGAAACTAGAGGAAAGAGATAGAGAGAAGAGGCAAACAGATATATATAATTGTTATAGGAATAAAAGATCTAACTAGCAAAAATCTAGGATCCAAAGTATTAATAACAATATATGATGATCGATGGTCAGACATTAAAAAGTCAATAATAGGATTAACTGAAGTAGATATGACAAATAATGGAGGAATATTCTATATAAGTCCAGATTTCCTAATGAACTTAAAAGAATTTGGAAAAAACATTAAAATAGGAATCCAAACTAAAGGGTACGAAAAAATGAATAGTGGAAATAATTTATTAATGTGCATAGGGTTTATTGGAAAATTAACTTTAAGTAGTAATACAAAATTTAAACTAAAAGGAAATGATGCAGTTGAAATAATAGGAAATAAAGGCATAAGTTTAATAAAACCAATAAAAATAGACCCAGAAATATATGCAGGTTTAGAATAGAATTTAAACAAATTTACTAAACCAAAAATTTTTACACTAGACTCTCATCTATTATATACTACAAGTAAAGGAGAAACCTCAGTCAGGTTTACAGATTATAATTACACAACTAAAAGAAATTTAGACGATGATGAAACAGAGAGTAATATAGAAACAGAAAGGGAGTTTATGAATATAGAAGTCCTACAAGAAGGATATGAAGTAGACATAGCCATAGAAAAGGCTGAAAATTAGCAGAAGAATATAAATATATAACTTTTAAATGTAAAGGATGCCTAAAGGACGACATGAAAATTGAAGAATGTATAGAACATTTTAAAAACTGCTTAGAGAGAAGTGATAATTTTGGATATAGAAATAACAAATTATTCCTTGAAAGAAAAGATGAAGACACAATCTCTATATTAAGTTCTACCATCAGTTATAAAGAACTAGCAGAATTAGAACCAACTAGCTCTTCAAGTGCTAGCCCATTCCAACAAACAAACCCTAATCCCCAACCAATAAATTATAGTACAGACAATGTACCTAGAAGACCATCAATTAGGATAAACCCAGATACAGAGCTTAGAGGAGATAATATAAAACCAGCAGGTAAAAGAATGCCAATAGAAGAGCCAATTAAACTACAAGAAGGAGGTAGTAAAGGTAAAATTCTGAATATAGCAGCACATGATCCCCAAATGTGGGATACAGTGATAGATTTATGGAAAGGAATAGTAGCTGCAGATTACTTAAAACATTATACAGAAACAGATACGAAAACAATGTATAAATATTTAGAAACCTTCTTAGGGGAATCTGCAAAAGCTACATGGGAAACTTTTAAGACAAATTGCCCATATGATTTCCAGGTTTTATTAAGTGTGGGACCAAATCACTATAATTTCACAAACAAAATGCATATGTTATTAACTAGAAAAGATCCAAATAGTGGATTATTAGCACTACAAAAGGAAGCATTAATCAAACTAGAACAATTAAGTATTTCGCAATGGGTATATATAAAGAAATTCCTACAAGACTATTTTTATTATTGCACCGTCAGCGGAAATACTTTTAATGAAGAATTAGGCAAAAAATTATTCAATAAATTACCTGGAGCCTTAGGAAGAGAAATAGAAGATAGATGGTATAAAAGAGATGGGGTAGTAGCCAACCCAAATCTAAAATGGACAATAGGACATAGAACACAACATATAATGGATATATTAACAGAAAAATGTACAAACATACAAATACAAAAACAATTAAAAAGAAATGAAATGAATTTCTGTAAATCTATTATATATACAACTCAGAATTACGATCAGAAACAATACAGAAAATATAAGAAGAAACATGATGAAAAACCATATAGTCGTAAACAATACTTCTTAAGAAAATCAAAAGCTAAAAAACCATGGTTAAATAGAGGTAGACATGTTAGGAAATATAGAAATGATAGAAATTATAAAAACAAATTAGAATACTATACTTGTGGAAGCATCGACCATTTAGCTAATGTATGTCCTAAAAGAAAGAATAATAGATCTAGAAATTCTCAACTAATAGAGGATTTCCAAGAAACTTTATTAAATGTAGACGAATACATGTCAGATACAGAAAGTATATACTCAATAATAAGTATTGATATAAATGATAAAGATAATCCAAAATCTGATTCTTCAGAATCAGAAGAAGATAACTTAGTTAA
>NC_061115.1:189436062-189456699 GCF_002878395.1 Capsicum annuum
TTTTTGCTCAGATCCAAAAAATCCAACAATAATTATACCATTAGTAGCAAAAGACAAATACTATAAGGATTACTAACCTTGAAAATTACCTTTAGATTTATAATCTCACCTTGTTCGGCAGAGTCTCGTGCTGATAACGTGTTATGAAATATAAAAGCAAGAACAACAAAAATAAATAAAGAGAGAAGAGGGGAGACTTCTTTGTTTTTCTTGAGGATGAGAGATCATAAGATTGAAGATACAATGAACAAAACCCCTCTATTTATAGGAGAAAATACTCCTAGTTTCTGACTAAAAGACAGATACTGCAAATCCTAATAGATATCAACTAGTTCTTGATAGATCTTATTAGATCTTGATAGACATTCACTATAATGTAAATATATTTATAATAGGAACCTATTAATACACATATTTTTTTCTATTTCTTCAATTATATTTATATTTAATTTTTAAAAAGGAAAAAAAATATTCTCCTTCTCTCTTTGTAGTTCCTACTTACCCAATCTCTCTATAATTACGGATTATAGTACAATACTTTTAATTTCTAATTCATGAATTTTGAGTTTGCAATAATATGATGGTACAATTAATGTATGGAAACTGATGTCAATAAATATTATATGTTAATAATTTATTTTTAATTTATGAAAATTGTATAAAATCTAGTATTCATGTATTATTTTAAATGATTAAGTTGAATCAGTTTATATATAACAAAGGCATATTTTAAATGGTTTTCAAATTTTTGCGATCTCAATTTATGAAATCGATATATAAAATTCTACATACAAATGATATATATTATAACTGCTTTTAGAGTATGAAAATGGCACATAATATGATATCCATGAATCAATTTAATAAATTTTATTTAAGACAATTTATATACTCATTTCATACTTAAGTAATATTTGTTTTTAAGTTTTCAATATATGGAATTGATATTAAAATTGGTATCGATGAAGTTTCATATATGTTACATTTGTATGAAATGAGTTCTACGAATGTGACAATTTATAAGAAAAATATTGTTGTGTGTTACATAACCTTTTTAGTGTATGTAATGGATATTGAATGAAAAACTATCACCGTACATGTCGAAAATAAACTAAATAATTGTTTGATAGCAAATAATTTTTTCTGCAATAAAAAACATAATCAATATTTTCCATGGGTGATATTGGTGTCGATTCACTATGTTAAATTTACTTTCTGACCGAACAAGATGAAGTCAATTCTGATTGAAGACGGAGTATAAGAGGAAATTTTTTTTACCAAAATTTATTCCTACACAGTTATTAAGATGAGAGAGAATAGGTTTACACAACTATTTAGAAGAGAGGTAAATATATATATATATATATATATATATATATATATATATTTACTTTTTTTAATTTAAAATTAAATTATTGCTATATTTTAACAAAATTATTATAACTTGCAATTAAATCCACAGATTAATAATTATACAAAAATATAGTTACAACTTGCAATAAACAGTCTAGAAAATATATAAGATACTTTTCACTTCTTATAATTAAACATAGTTATTGTCATAAAGTTTCAAACTAAAACTTCATAGGTGAAACTTTACGACATAACTATAAGGTTTTCTGGATAATAGCATGTAGAGGTGTGATTTAGCGATAAATAAAATTAGATGAAAAGATCAAATTCCAACAGATCTAGAAAAATACTAAATAATTTTTTATCTTTGCCTATGTGTTTATGATAGATAGAATTATCTATTACTTGCGAATGAAAAATAACAAATACCCAATAAATTTGTTAAGATATGCATAAATGGATGCGAATGCTAAGGTTAAAAAAAAAAATTAAGTACATCACCGTTTTTAGCCATAACTGGAGCGGCAAGTTATAGAAAATAACACCATCACGCTAATCAGTATTAGAGCGTGAACAACTTGATATTATTATTTTCTTCTTTTTGTTTGAGCACTATTCAAATTGTTAAAATTTAGACAAGGTTGGCAGCTAAGGCTGCATGTGTCTTTTTAAGATTCAGAGTTCTGAATCTGAATGTAGATCTGAATGATTAAGATGTTATCTCTAGATCTGAAAACTGAATGATTAAGACTGTTTTCAACATCTGAATGTGTAACAAAAAAATTATTTATGTGTATAATAAAATAAAAAGTACAATTCAAATAAAAAACTAATTATATATCAGAAAAATATATAATTTAATACAACAAAATTATTATTTGATTGCAAAAATATTTATGTTTGTTAGTGATAGTGGAGATGGTTTATAATGGTGGTTGCAGTAACAATGATTGATGTTAGTGATTAGTAATTTTAGTGGTGATAGTTATGATGGTTAGTATTGCAGTGACTGTTATGATGGTGGCGGCTGATAATGGTAGTGGTGGTTGTGATGTGACATTGCTTGATGTTAGTAGTTGGAGGTGTTGATTGTGATGACTGAAAATAAATGCATGATGGTTTGACAATGTGTTGGTGCTAGTTGGAGATGTTGTTTGTTGTGATGGTAGAGGTGGCGTTACTAGTGTCAATGGTGGTGGCGGCCAAAGAATGTGAAGAAGTTGTGATGTATTAGTGGTAGTTAGTGGTGGTGCTAGTTGTGATAGATGAGTTGGTCGATAGTAGGAATTGGCCGGTAGTGGTTGATGATGGTGGTGGCGGCGGTGAATATAATTAGAATAATAGAGGTAGTAGGTGTGATAACAATTGACAATAGTGGTTGGTAGTGGTGTTTATTGTCAATGGTGGTTGTGATGGTAGAGGTGGTTGGTGGTGGTGGGTGGTGGTTGACAATGGTGGCGGTGACAGAGGTGGTTAGCGATGGTGACGGATGATTATGAATAGAGTGACGGTAAATATTATTCAACACCAGAATACATCTTCAGACCTATTAAGACTTGATTGTAGATATGAATAATAAAGATTTATTCAGACCTATTAAGAACTTAAATCTTAATAAACAACAAATGTATTTAATGGTCTGAAGTCTGAACCCATTAATTGCAAACAAATGAGCGCTAAGTCATTTGTTGTCCAACTATATGAATTATCTTTATCCATTCCCCTTCATTATCATAATCCTTATGGTATAATCTTTTACTAATATAGTGGTTAGGACGGCTAGCTATATATATCATAAGATAAGTTTAATTATCGGTTAGTGTAACCTCCACTTCCATATCTTTGTTAGAAACCGTCCTGTTTGCATAATTATATTACTTTAATGGATTAAGCTCTACTGTAATTGGAGTTTAAGGTAATGTACATTATTGGTATAAGCCTTTTTTTTCTGTCGTTTCACTTTTACCTATTGTAGCATATAATTTATGTTATTCTTAAAATTCAAATTCTATACTGGAAGAAGTCTTATAGGTAGATATCCTTACTTAAATTCTATTATATATAAAATTATAGCCTGATTGGTCACCATCCACCAAAATAAATAAATAAAAACTATAGTCCATTGCTTGCTAAGCCAAGGATTCTTCTCTATAAATTCCATCCCTTATAGTTTTTCTCAAACATCAAGCAATTAAACAAACACACATTTCAAACATTTTATCTTAATTAGGATCAACTTCAAATTATGGCTTCCATGGGAGTAAACTATGGGCATCTTCATGTCCAACAAGAACGCCTTAAAGAGAAGTCGAAAAAAATGGGGGAGCAAAATGCTCAAAGCAGTAAAAATGAGGGTGGCACAGTGAAAAAATTAACCATGGATGGTAAAAGTGGTAAGGGTAAAAGAATTTACCCTGGTGGCTTTGTTATAATGGACTCTAATGAGAACTTGGTTGATAAATAAAGAGTAGTAATTTGGACTCTTCAAAATATAGAAAGGATGGAATGTAAAAATGTGCTAGTTTGTCATGTATTTTTTTTTCCTCCTAAAATCTCTTTTTAATTTAGTATTTTTATTATCTAGTTGTGAAATTTCTTGTTAGCCAAGCAGGGTGGAACATTCACCAAACTTGTGTATGTTAATATATTGTTATCATTAAATTATGTGAACCCTAGCACATGGTGGCTTTACTGATTGTCTCACAAATACTAAAATTGCTGTCCGAGTTGGAAAGTAAAACCAGTAAAATTCAGCTAAGCGTTCAAATCCTAGCGGGAAATTTTTTTTGGTGATTTCTTCTCATCAACCTAAAATCGGTTGGGCAAACATCTCTAAATAATTGATATACGAATAAGGTGAGTTATGTGAGCGAAACAAATGGCTATATATTGTCTTCCTCTTGAAATTATGTAACGAGTCATTCGAAGTATAACTTGAAAATAATATCTAGTTAATAAAGCTTTAATTGGCTATGAGAAAATGTACTGCAGTACCAGTTTATCTGGTAACTGTCATAGCTAAGCAGTTGATAGAAGGAAGAAGAAGAGAGAAAAATATTTATTGATTCATCACTTATCTTTACAATGTGTAAAATGTGCATCTATTTATAGATGTGCATAACCGATAACTAGTGATTACAACTAGACTATTTGTACCAGATTAACTACCTACTAACAAGTAACTACGCCAGCCGGTAACTATAACAGTTGCAGGTTTTTTGTTACTCCCCCTCAAGCTGGAGTGTGGAAAACATTGAGCACTCCAAGTTTGGACAACAGTGAATGATGTTGACTTGATTCAAGGCCTTTAGTAACTATATCAGCCAGCTGTGAAGAGGTAGAGACAAATTGAGGGACTAATAAGTCCAACTTTCAACTTTTCTCTAACAAAATGACAATTAATGTCAGTGTGCTTGGTCCTTTTATGAAATATGGGATTAGAAGCAATCTGGATAGCTTCTTTACTATCACAAAATAGTGAGATAGGTGTACTATGGGAGAATTCAGTTCAGATAAAAGGCCTATGATCCAAGTTATTTCTGCGACAACAGCCATGCTTCTGTATTCAATCTCAACTAAACTTCTGCTGACTGTTGGTTATTTCTTGGATTTCCAAGAGATTAAGGACCTTTCTAACTTCACAACATAGCCTGTTACAGACCTTCTGGTATTAGTGCAGGCTGCCCAGTTTGAATCACAATAGACACTAAGAGTAGAGGCATCACCATTAGGAAAGAACAAACCAAGACCTATTGATCCTTTTAGATATCGGAGCACTCTCAGTGTTGTATATATTGAGATTGTTTTAGTCTCTGCTTGAATTGACTTAACAATTATACAACAAAGCAAATATTTGGCCTAGTGATTGTAAGGTAGATTAAACTACCAACTAGCCTTTGATAACCAGTAATGTCATGCAACTCTGGATATGATTTACTTGTACCCTCATATTGATCAAATTCAACAGTGGTGAGATGAAAATTTTACTCTAAAGGAGTGAGTGCAGGCTTGGAAGCACTGAGTCCAGCATCGGATAGTAATTCAAGACAATACTTTTTTGCTTAAGAACTATCCCCTTGTCGAATCTCATAATCTCAATGCCAATAAAAAATATCTCAAATATCCCAAATCTTTTACTTAAAACTACCATGTAGAGTGGATTGAGCCTCATTGATCATATTTTAACTACTATCTGTGATAAGGAGATCATCAACATAAACTAAGATGACTACAATGTCGATGCAATTTTTTTATAAATAAGGAATGTTTATAAGAACTCTGGGCATAACTAGCTGTGATCAAAGTAGAGGTGAGCTTGAGATTTCATTGCCTTGAAGTTTGCTTCAATCCATATAGTGACTTGAGAAGTTTGTAAATCCTCTGCTCCCCCTGTTGGTGAAAACCCTGAGATAGGTACATATAAACATCTTCTGATAGATCCCCTTGGAAGAATGCATTATTCACATCCATTTGTATAATATTCCAATTTTGAGAAGCTGCAAGGCTAATGAAAGTTCTAATAGTCACCATTTTTGCAATTGGAGAAAATGCATCATCGTAGTCAATTCCTTCCTTCTGTGTATAACCATTAGCTAGTAGCTTGCCTTGAGTTTATCCGCTTCCCCATTTACCTTGTACTTTATTTTATACACCTATTTTGAGCCTATATCTTGCTTATCTAGAGGCAAAGATACAATATCCCAAGTGTTGTTTTCTTCTAAAGCATTAATTTTATCTTCCATGGCTGTTATTCATTTTTCATCTTTAGAAGTTTCAATGAAGGATTTTGGTTCAAGCTTAGTGGTGAAAGCTATTAAATAAGATTGATATTTAACTGATAAAGTAGCATAAGAGACATAATTTGAAACTGGATATAAAGGAGGGACAATTCCCTTAGACTATATATAGTCCTTCATCCAAATAAAGGGTTGTGATTTCTAGTTGTTCTTCTAGGCTTAGAAGAAGCATCTGCTGTAACGCCCCAAGAGTACATCCTGGGCATCAAACAGTGCTTACAGTCCTGAGGGACCACAAGCTAACCCATGAGCTGGTACCTGTTGTGAGCACTGAATAACATAACCATAAATGCGGAAGTATAACTTATATTCCATAAGGTTTTAATATCTGAAACAAATGGTGAATTATAAATCTGAAGAAATAACTATCTGAGTCTGAATAAATACTGAAATTTGAGATAAATTGAATAACTAACTTTAGTGTTCGAAAGCCTCTAAACTGAATAACTATGAGTTGATGGGACATGCCCCAACTAACTCCAACTAACTACTATACTGAAAGCATGAAATAAAATAATCCATCCTCAAAATATGAGGACTCACCACTGCTACTGCTGAGTGTCTAAGATATCTAAACGCGATCTGGGAACTGGGCGTCAGAACCTATAATATAATATATCATAGCACAAAAGAAAGGTATGTGATCAGTACTTTGAATGTACCGGTATGATAAATGAGGTAGGCTAACATGCATGGTTTCATGAACGGTAATAGCAACTGTTTGAATATACATGTAAAATATAGAATACTAAATAGAGAGCATAAAATCTGTAGATACTGAAAATATGTGAAATTTGTAAATACTGTGATGCATAAAGGACTTAATACTGAAGGTACGTGAAATCTGTAGATACTAGGGATGCATGACCAAGCATATAACATGAACTGAATAGAAGTCTGAAAACTGAAATACTGAAATAACTAATATCTGTAATCCTTGGTCAAACAACACTAAGACTGAACTACTGATCTGATTATTAGACTAAGATTGTGGGAGCTATCATTTAACCGACATTCCCCAATCTGAGCTAATTAGGGTACAACCTATAACCTCATTTAGAAGGGTGTCAATACCGTGCCACGGATACTAACACTGGCTGTGTGGATCCCATCTAGTATATTATACTGTCCCGAAGGACGAAGGGTGTCAGCCTAATCTAATGGGTGACCCCTGCTAGATAGTCAAGCCTATACTCATGGGTGACTTATCATATCCTACACTGGCTACGTAGATCTGGAGTATAGGGACTACAACTAATGACTCTGTTTATCTAATAGGGAAGCCGCCATCCCTACATTCGCTCGGTGCTAAATCCTACTCCCATCTGAATGACACTGAAATACTAGACTGTTCTGAGTTTAACTGGCTATTTTGATAATGCTTATAATATAATCTAAAGTTATTCTGAATATACTAAAATGAGTCTAAGTAAAAAGCTATGGTTTTTGGGTATTCAATACCCCCAAGACTCAAAATAATAATAGTAAAACGACTCTAAAGCTTGGAGGACATAGCATTAAGGTTTTTATTAAATAGTCATTCTTGTAGGCATTTTATCAAGCATTTGTAGCTCATAGCTTAATCAAATCATAGAAAGGTTATGGAATTTGTAGTAATAGCATGAATTCAACATGAATAGCATTAAATCACGATTTAACTTAATGAGTGATAACATTAAAATACGGGGAATTGAATAACAACAACAATTCATCCATACATGGTGTAGATTCATAGTTCATGGAGATTCATGGTTGAAAACTCGGTTTAAAACAAAGTAATTTGAAAAGATTATAAATTTGTAATTAAAATCGGATACTTGAACTTCATGGGTGAAAGGAACCCATGAATGAACATTTAACATACCTTAATTGATGAGTTTCTTGAAGTTCTTGGTAATTCTTGAGGATTATTCTTAATTTCTTGAAGCTAAGGTTTTCTTGATTGGGAGAGAATGTTCTTTGATTTTGGGGAAGAGCTATGAATGAATAAGCTTAAGACATTTTTAGGAATTAAATCCTATATCTGGGTGGATTAAAATAATGGAAAAGGACTGTTTTAACCCTGGATGAAACTTTAATATTCCATCTAATTTTTCTGATTTTTCCCCCTGGCATGACGCGCTACTATCGCACCAAGCCACTGGAAATTGCCAACTGAGAATGTGGATGGTGGCGCGATGCGGTACAATCACTTTGCTTTACTGAAAATTGATAATTGTGAATTGGGTCCTTGGCGCGACGCGCCAATATCGCGGTCCCTTACTGGAATGGGACAATTGGTAATTGGAAGCCCTCCGCGACTCATTGAGATCACAGAGTCACACTGAAAATTGAAAATTGTCATTTAGACTGGCTCCGCGACGCATTAGTGACCAAAACGATGGTGTTTAACGATTGAAACTTAAAATTGCTATAACTTCTTACCCGGTTATCAGATTTAGGCTAATTTTATATCGTTGGAAAGATAATTGAATTTCCTACACAATGGCAGGATGTAAACTAAAAAATAATGGGTATTTCAAACATTTTATCTATGAATGCTCATGTATTGGGACTTAAATCATGCTAGGGAAATACGGGGTATTACAATATGTTTCCCATGGGATAATTCATCCTCGAATGAGACTAGCTAAGCTGAGGAAAACTGATGGACTAGGCTTACACACTGAACATGCATATCTGATGCATGGAATGCATGACTGAACTAATTTAAAAATGTATGACTGATTTGAACATGATGTGCAACTGAAATAGAACATGATAGAGAGAAATCTTAAGAAGATTAGTACCTTAAACTGAATTTGAATTCGCGGAGGAAAGATGAGGTCACTTGGTCCGTATATCTATTTTTGCTTCCCAAGTGGCTCCCTCAACGGACTGATTCTACCAAAGAATTTTGACTAGTGGAACTTCTTTGTTCTTTAGTCTACGAACTTGATGATCCAGAATTTCGGCTAGAACTTCTTCATAGGAAAGACTATTCTGAACATCTACGCTTTCTAGGGGAACAACTACAGCTGGATCACTAATATACTTCTTCAACAATGAGACATGGAACACTGGGTATACTGAAGCTAGATCTGAAGGCAACTCAAGATCCTAAGCTACCTTTACAAAACGACTGACAATTCTGAAAAGACTGATATAGCAGGAACTAGGTTTCCCTTTCTTGCCGACCCTCTTTACCCCCTTCGTGAGAGATATTTTCAAGTACTTAGAATCACCGATCTCAAACTCAAGATCCTTTCTCCTCACATCTGCATATGACTTCGCTCAACTCTGGGCTACTCAAAACTTTTGTCTTATCAATTGAACCTTCTCTAAGACATCAAACACCAAGTCAGGCCCTACTACCATGGCTTTACCTACTTCAAACCAACCAATCGAAGATCTACATCTCCTACCATAAAGAGCATTAAATGGAGCCATCTGGATATTAGAATTATCGCTATTATTATATGTGAATTCGATCAAAGGCAAGTGGTCATCCCAACTACCTTTAAAATCAACTACGTAAGCTCTCAGCATCTCTTCAAGAGTCTGAATGGTCCTTTCTTCTTGACCATTTATCTAAGGGTGAAAGGCTGTACTGAGATAGACTTGGGTACCAAGACCCTTTTGGAATACATTCCAAAAATAAGAGGTAAACTGGGTACCTCTATCTGAGATGATGATAAGGGAACACCGTGCAACCTAACCAACTCTCTGAGGTAGATTTTAGAATAGTCCTCGGCTGAATAAGAGGTATGGACTAGCAAGAAATGAGTTGATTTGGTCATCCTATCTACAATAACCTAAATTAAATTATGCTGATGACGAGTATGAGGCAGACCCATCACAAAGTCCATGTTCATTTCTTTCTATTTCCACGTAGGAATGCTAAACTCTTGCATGGACCTACTAAGCTTCTGGTGCTCAATCTTAACCTGTTGGCATGTAGAGAAATTAGCTATGAACTCTGCAATATCCCTCATTATCCCACTCCACTAATATATCTCTTACAAATCACGATACATCTTAGTGGCCCCTAGATGAACAGAGTAGCGCGCACCATGTCCTTCTGCAAGAATTCGTTGCTTCAAGTCATATATACTAGGCATACATAGCTGACCTTGACAACATAGCACACCATATCCCCCTTGGGAGAAAACCTTCACCTTCTGATCTCTGACTGATTCTTTCAATGTAACTAGACTGTGATCTCTATCCTACTTTTTCTTTACTTCGAAAACTAGAGAGGATTCTAAACTACTCTGAACCCATACACTACCTTCTGCTGAATCGACTAGGCGGACACCTAGTCGGGCTAGCTAATGAACTTCCTGAGCTAATTTCTTCTTACCATCCTTAACATGAGCAACACTACCAATAGACAACCTACTTAGAGCATCTGCCACTACATTGGCCTTTCCCAAATGATACAGAACACTCATGTCATAATCTTTTAATAGCTCTAACCACTTTCTCTGATGTAAATTCAAGTATTTATGAGAGAACACATACTACAAGATTTTGTGATCTGTGAACACATCAACATGCACCCCGTACAAGTAATGCCTCCAAATCTTTAAGGCAAACACTCCAACTGCTAGCTCAAGATCATGAGTAGGGTAATTCTTCTTATGGGGTTTAAGTTGTCTGGAGACATAGGCTATGACCTTACTTCTCTGCATAAGGACGCAACCTAAATCTACTCTGGATGTATTACAGTACACAACAAACCCATCTAAACCATCTGGCATGGTGAGAACTGGGGCTGAGGTGAGTCGAGTCTTCAACTCCTAAAAACTCTTTTCGCAGGAATCTGACCACTGAAACTTGAATTTCTTTTGATTCAATCTAGAAATGGGGATGCAATAGATGAAAACCCTTCAATAAACTGACAGTAAAAGCCAGCCAAACCCATGAAACTTCTGATACCTGATAGAGAGATGGGTCTAGGTCAGTTTCTTATCACCTCGGTCTTTTGAGCATTAACTATAATGCCATCACCAGAAATAATATGGCCAAGAAAAGCTATCGATCTTAGCCAGAATTCACACTTACTAAATTTAGCGAACAACTGGTGACATCTAAGAGTCTGTAACACTATTTTGAGATGGTCTGCATAATTATTTTTCACTACGGCAGTAAACACGAATGTCATCAATGAAGACTATGATGAACATGTCCAAGTACTGCTTGGACACTCAGTTCATCAAGTCCATGAAGGCTGTTAGGGAATTCATGAGACTAAAGGACATGACTAAAAATTCAAAGTGACCATACCGAGTTTGGAAAGCTATTTTTAGAATGTCATATTCCCTAACCTTGACCAGATGATAGCCTGATCTGAGGTTTATATTGGAAAAGTAGCTGGCACCCTGAAGTTGGTCAAACAAGTCATCAATTCTAGGAAGTGGATATTTATTCTTGACTGTGACTTTGTTCAACTAATGGTAGTCTATGCACATTCTGAGAGAACCGTCTTTCTTACGCACGCATAGAACTGGTGTGCCCCATGGGGAGATGCTGGGCTTGATTAATCCCTTATCTAGGAGATTCTTCAACTGTTCTTTCAATTCTTTGAGTTCAGCTAGAGCCATTCTGTAGGGCGGAATAGAAATAGGCTGAGTATCTAGGAGAAAGTCTATTTCGAAGTCAATTTCCCTTTCAGGAGGAACTCTGGGAAGATCTTCAGGGAACACATCTTAGAATTCATTTACTATTAGAACTGACTCAAGAGTTAAATTTTCTGAGCTAGAGTCCTTGACTCGAATAAGATGGTAAATACACCCCTTTGGATATCATCTTTCTCGCTCTAAGGTATAAAATCAACAGACATTTAAGCGCTGTGGTACTACCCCTACATTCAAGGACTGGTTCATTCGGGAACTGAAAACGAACTATTCTATTTCTATAATCAACTGAGGCATAGCATGAGTGGAGCAAATTGATGCGGAAAATGACATCAAAATCTGTCATCTCTAACTCCACAAGATCAACTGAAGTAACTTTCTGAGATATTGTTACCGGATAGTTCCTGTATATCTGCCTGGCTATAATGGAAACACCTACTAGTGTAGACACTAAAAAGGGCTCTACTAGAGTTTTAGGACTGACTCCGAAATTAATGGCTATATATGGAGTTACAAAAGAAAGAGAAGCTCCAGGGTCTAGTAAAGCATAAACATGTAATAAAAGACCTGCAACGCACCAGTAAATATGTTAGGAGAATTTTCCTAATCTTGGTGGGATTGAAGAGTATATAATCTATTTGAACATTGACCAATTGTAGCATTGGAAGCGGTACCCTACTGAGTCGTGCGACCAGATGGAGCTAACGACTGATTGGGCTGGACCTGTTGGCGCAAATCCCTACCTTTTTGAGAAACTAACCAATACTCTTAAATCTGATGGATTGGCTTACCACACCCGAAGCATACACCACTACCCACTTTACACTCTTTCTGATGGTTTCTACCATATTTCTGGCATAGAGGGTTCGTACAGGCACTGTTAAAATTGCCTTGGGACTTAAAGCCTGGTGCTCTATCCCTATTACCATTTCTAAATTTGGGTACTGGGGCACTAGCTGAAGAGGGTGCTGGGGATGAGCACCTCTGATGAAATTGGGGACGGCTACCATCTTCAGACCTTGGTTGACTAAAATTAAAACTACACATCCTAGCTCTCTTGTTTCCCCTCTCCCTCTCCTTAATCTTATGCTCCTCAATTTATTGAGCATGGACCATCAACCTAGACAAGTCCATCTCCCTAATCAGTATTGCGGTCCTGCATTTTTTGAGCACACTATCAGATACACTAGACACAAACTTACTTATATTAGACCTACTATCAGCTACCACATAAGGAGCATATCTAGATAACTGAGTAAAGTTGAGGGAATACTCTTCACGCTCATGCTGCCCTACCTCAAGTTAATAAATTCAAATACTTTGGTTTCCCTCAACTCTAATAGGAAGAATTTATATAAGAAAGTCATAACAAACTCTTCCCATTCTACAGGCCCTGCATCAACCCCCCTATATACCTTTAACTACTTAAACCAAGTATGGGCTATATCCTGCAACTGATATGCAGCCAACTTAGCACTCTCACTGGATGTCACCCCCATAGCATCCGTTACCTTTTGAACCATATCTAAGAATTCCTATGGATCCTCTTCAGACTTGGATCCCATAAACGAAGGAGGATTCATTTGGGTAAAGTCTCGAATTTTGGTTGCAGTAGTATTGGCCGCTAGGTTGGTCAGAAAAGCAGCTGGCCATTTATTCTGAGTTGCTACAGAATTTGCAAGAGTGGTGAACACAGCCTTGACTTTTGTAGGAGAGACATGCTTATTCAGAGGATCTGCCTGGATGAGCGGAAGTACTGCCTGGTTTGTTGCTCCTCTTCTATTATTCTTTTTTAAAGGCATGTTCTGTAAACGAAAGGAAGAAATAGATTAGACTGAGAGTTTAAACTGAGTTCATGCTCAGTCGTACGACATGAATACTAAAAGAAGGGAAACTTTTCCTAAATGCCTTGTATCCTTCTGACCATAAGTGTAGCGCTACACACCCATGCACAAGTCTCTACTTGATGCATCTTTCATAATTCCTAGAATACTTTAAAACCTTACGCTCTGATACCAAGTTTGTAATGCCCTGAGAGTACACCCTGGGCGTCACACAGTGCTTACAGTCTGGAGGGACCAGAAGCTAACCCATGAGCTAGTACCTACTGTGAGCACTGAATAACATAACCATAAATATGGAAGAATAACTCATATGCCATAAGGTTTTAATATCTAAAACAAATACTGAATTATAAATCTGAAGAAATAACTATATGAGTCTGAATAAATAATAAAATTTGAGATAAACTGAATGAATAACTATGGTATTTGAAAGCCTCTAAACTGAATAACTGTGAGTTGATGGGACAGGCCCCAACTAACTCCAACTAACTACTATACTGAAAGCATGAAATAAAATGATTGGTCCTTGAAATATGAGGACTCACCACTGCTACTACTAAGAGTCTGAGATGTCTAAACGCGATCTGAGAACTGGGCATTAGAACCTATGATATAATATATCATAGCATAAAAGAAAGGTATGCGATCAGTACTTTGAATGTACTGGTATGCTAAATGAGGTAGGCTGACATACATAGTTTCATGAATAGGAATAACAACTATCTGAATATGCATGTAAAGCACAGAATACTAAATAGAGAGCATAAAATCTATAGATACTGAAAATATGTGAAATCTGTAAATATAGTGTATGCATGAAAGTTTGTAACTACTGAAGGTACGTGAAATCTGTAGATACTGGGGATGCAAGACCAAGCATATAACATGAACTGAATAGAAGTCTAAAAACTGAAATACTACAATAACTGATATCTATATGCCTTGGTATGAAAACACTAAGACTGAACTACTGATCTGATTATTGGACTAAGATTATGGGAGCTATCATCTAACTGACATTCCCTAATCTAAGCTAATTGGGGTCCAACCCATAACCCTAGTTGGAAGGATGTCAATACCGTGCCACGGGTACTAACGCTGGTTGTGTGGATCCACTAGTCTAGTATACTACATTGTACAGAAGGATGAAGGGTGTCAAGCTTAATCTGACGGGTGACCCCTATGATATAGTCAAGCTTAAACTGATGGGTGACTTTTTATATCCTACACTGGCTACGTAGTTTTGGAGTATAGGGACTACTGCTAATGACTCTATCTATCTGACAGGGAAGCTGGCATCCCAACACTCACTTTGTGCTACTACCAACTCTACCTATCTGACGGGGAAGCCGTCATCCTTACACTCGCTTAGTGCTAAATCCTACTCTCATCTGAATGACACTGAAATACTAGACTATTCTAATAATTCTCATAATTTAATCTAAAGTTATTCTGAAGATACTTAAATGAGTCTAAGTAAACAACTATGGTTTTTGGGTATTCAATACCCCAGGACTCAAAACAAAATTAGTAAAACGACACAAAAGCCTGGAGGACATAGCATGAAGGATTTTATTAAATACTTATTCTTGTAGGCCTTTTATCAAACACTTGTAGTTCATAGATTAATCAAATCATGGGAAGGTTATGGAATTTGTAGTAATAGCATGAATTCAACATGAATAGCCTTAAATTACGATTTAACTCAATGAGTGATAACATTAAAACATGGGGAATTGAATAACAACAATAATTTCATTCATACATGGTGTAGAATCATAGTTCATGGAGATTCATGGTTGAAAACTCAATTTAAAACAAAGTAACTTGAAAAGATTATAAATTTATAATTAAAAATAGATACTTGGACTTCATGGGGGAAAAGAACCCATGAATGAACATTTAAAATACCTTAATTAATGAGTTTCTTGAAGTTCTTGGTGAATTCTTGAGGATTGTTCTTAATTTCTTGAAGCTAGGGTTTTCTTGATTAGGAGAGAATGTTCTTTGATTTGGGAGAAAAGCTATTAATGAATAAGCTAAAGACATTTTTAGGGATTAAATCCCATATCTGGGTGGATTAAAATAATGGGAAAGGACTTTTTTAACCCTGGATGAAACTTTAATTTTCCATTGAATTTTTATGATTTTTCCCCTTGGCGTGATGCACCACTATCGCGCTAAGCCACTAGAAATTGCCAGCTGGGAATGTAGATGGTGGTGCAATGCGGTATAATTGCATTACTTTACTGAAAACTGACAATTGTGAATTGGGTCCTTGGCGTGATGTGCCAATATCGTTATCCCTTTCTTGCCGAACCTCTTTACCCCCTTCAAGAGAGATATTTTCAAGTACACAGAATCACCAATCTCAAACTCGAGATACTTTCTTCTCACATATGCATATGAATTCTGTCAGCTTTGGGCTTCTCTAAGTTTTTCTCTGATCAACTAAACCTTCTCTAAGGCATCAAACACCAAGTCAAGCCCTACTACCGTAGCCTCACCTACTTTAAACCAACCAATCAAAGATCTATATCTCCTACTATAATAAGCCTCAAATAGAGCCATCTGGATATTAGAATGATAGTTATTATTATATTCTAATTCAATCAAAGGCAAGTGGTCATACCAACTACCTTTAAAATCAACTACGCATGCTCTCAGCTTATCTTCAAGAGTTTGAATGGTCTTTTCTGTTTGACTATCTATCTGAGGGTGGAAAGCTGTACTAAGATGGACTTGGGTACCAAGACCCTTTTGGAATGCTTTCCAAAAATGAGAGGTAAACTGGGTACCTCTATCTAAGATGATAGATAAGGGAATGCTATGCAGCCTAACCAACACTCTGAGGTAGAGTTTTTCATAGCCTTCGGCTGAATAAAAGGTATGGACTGGAAAGAAATGAGCTAATTTGGTCATTCTATCTATGATAACTCAAATGGAATCATGTTGATGATGAGTACGAGGTAGACCCATCACAAAGTCTATGTTCACTTCTTCCCAATTCCATGTGGGAATTTTGAACTCATGCATAGACCCACTAGGCTTCAGGTGATTAATCTTAACCTGTTGGCACGTAGAGCACTTAGCTACGAATTTTGCAATATCCCTCTTTATCCCACTCCACCAATAGATCTCTCATAAATTATGGTACATCTTAGTGGCCCCTGGATGAATAGAGTAGCGCGAACCATGCGTTTCTGGAAGAATTCATTACCTCAAGCCATCTACACCAGGCATACATAGGCGACCTTGACAACGTAACATACCATCTCCCTTTTGGGAGAAAACCTCCACCTTCTGATCTATGACTGATTCTTTCAACATAACTAGACTGGGATCTCTATCCTATTTTTTCTTTACTTTGAATACTAGATAGGATTCTGAACTACTCTGAACCCATACACTACCTTTTGCTGAATCGACTAGGCGAAAACCTAGTCGGGCTAGCTGATGAACTTCCTGAGCTAATTTCTTCTTACCATCCTCAACATGAGCAACACACCCTAGAGACAACCTACTGAGAGCATCTACCACTATATTGGCCTTGCTCGAATGATATAGAACACTCATGTCATAATCTTTCAATAGCTTCAACCACCTCCTTTGATGTAAATTCAAGTCTTTCAGAGAGAACACATACTGCAAGCTTTTGTAATCTGTGAACACACCAATATGCACCCCATACAAGTAATGCCTCCAAATCTTTAAGGCAAACACTACAGCAGCTAGCTCAAGATCATGAGTAGGGTAATTCTTCTCATGGGGTTTAAGTTGTCTGGAGGCATAGGCTATGACCTTACCTCTATGCATAAGGACGTAACCCAAACCTACTCTGGATGCATCACAGTACACAACAAACCTCTCTTAACCATCTGGCAAGGTGAGAACTGGGACTGAGGTGAGTCGAGTCTTCAACTCCTGAAAACTCTTTTCGCAGGAATTTGACCACTGAAACTTGAATTTCTTTTGAGTTAATCTGGACATGAGGAATGCAATAGATGAAAACCATTCAATAAACCGATGGGAATAAAAAGCCAAACCCAAGAAACTCCTAATATCTGATGGAGCGATAGGTCTAGGTCAGGTTTCAACTGACTCAGTCTTTTGAGGATCAACTTTTAATACCACCACCAGAAATAATATGGATAAGGAAAGCTATTGATCTTTGCCAGAATTCACACTTACTGAATTTAGAGAATAACTGGTGAGCTCTAATAGTCTGTAACACTATTTTTAGATGGTCTACATGATCATTTTTGCTACGGGAGTAAACAAGAATATCATCAATGAAGACTATGACGAACATGTCCAAGTATTGCTTGAACACTTAGTTCATTAAGTCCATGAAGGCTTCTGGGGTATTTGTGAGACCAAAAGACATGACTAGAAATTCAAAGTAACCATACCAAGCTTGGAAACTATTTTTGGAATATCATATTTCCTGGCCTTGAGCTGATAATAGCCTGATCTGAGTCTATCTTGGAAAATTAACTGCCACTCTAAAGTTGGTCAAACAAGTCCTCGATTCTAGGAAATGGATATTTATTCTTGATTGTGACTTTATTCAACTAACGGTAGTCTATGCTCATTCTGAGTGAGCCATTTTTCTTATGCACGAATAGAACTGGTGCGCCTCACAGGGAGATACTGGACCCGATGAATCCCTTATCTAGGAGATCCTTCAATTGTTCTTTCAATTCTTTGAGTTTAGTAGGAGCCATTCCATAGGGAGGAATAGATATAGGCTGAGTATCTGGGAGAAGGTCTATTCGGAAGTAGATTTCCCTTTCGAGAGAAACTCCAAAAAGATCTTCAGGGAACATATCTTAGAATTCATTTACTACTGGATCTAATCAAGAGTTGAAGTTCTTGAGATAGAGTCCTTAACTCAAACAAGATGGTAAATATACCCTTGGATATCATCTTTCTCGCTCTGAGTTATGAAATCAAATAACCCTTAAGTGTTGTGGTACTACCCCTTTATTCAAGGACTAGTTCATTCGGGAACTGAAAATGAACTATTATGTTTCTACAATCAACTGAGGCATAGCATGAGTGGAGCCAATCCATTTCAATAATGATGTCAAAATCCGTTATCTCTAAATCCACGAGATCAACTGAAGTAACTTTCTAAAATATTGTGACCAGACAAATACTGTATACCTGCCTGGATACAGTGGAAACACTTACTGGGTAGGCACTAAAAAGGGCTCTGCTATAGTTTCGAGACTGACTTCGAAATTAATGGCTATATATGGAGTTATAAAAGAAAGAGAAGCTTCAGGATTTAGTAAAGAATAAATATGTAATGAAAGACCTGCAACGCACCAGTAATTACATCAGGAGAATTTTCCTTATCTTAGAGGGAATGAAGAGCATATAATCTATTCAGACGCTGGCCACTGGTAGCAATGGAAGTGGCACCCTGCTGAGTCGGGCGACCGCATGGAACTGACGACTGATTGGGCTGGCCCTATTGGCGCAAATCCCTACCTTTCTGAGTAACAACCCAACACTCTTGAATCCGATGGTTTGGCTTACCACACCCAAAGAACATATCACTGTCTGCTTTACACTCTTCCTGATGGTTTCTACCATATTTCTAGCATAGAGGGTTTGTATGGTCACTGTTAACACTACCTTGTGACTTAGAGCCTGGTGATTTATCCTTATTATTGTTTCTGAATTTGGATATTGGGGAACTGGATGAAGATAATGCTGGGGCTGAAGTCCTCTGATGAAATTAGGGAAGGTTACCACCTTCTGACCTTGGATGACTAGAGTTAAAACTACTTATCCTAGCTCTCTTGTTTCCCCTTTCCTTCTCGTTAGTTTTTTTCTCCTCAATTTGTTGAGCATGGACCATCAACCTAGACAAGTCCATTTCCCTAATCAGCATTGCGGTCCTGCACTCCTTGACCACACTATCAAATAATCTAGACATAAACTTACTTATCTTGGACATGTTGTCAACTACCACATAATGAGCATATCTAGCTAACTGGGTAAACTTGAGGGAATAATCCTTAATGCTCATGCTTCCCTACCTCAAGTTAATAAATTCCAACACTTTGGTCTCCCTTAACTCCAATAGGAAGAATCTATCTAAGAAAGTTGTAACAAACTCTTCCCATTCTACAGGCCCTTCATCAACACCCCTATCAACCTTCTACTGCTTAAACCAAGTATGGGCTATATCTTGCAATTGATATGTATCCAACTCAACACTCTTACTAGATGTCACCCATATAGCATCCGTTAAAGTTTGAACAATATATAATAATTCTTGTGGATCCTCTTTAGACTTGGATCCCAGGAAAGAAGGAGGATTCATTTTGGGTAAAGTCCTCAATTCTGGTTGCAGCAGTATTGGCTACTAGGTTGGTCGGAACAGCAGTTGTTCATTCATTCTAAGCTGCTACAAAATTTACTAGAGTGGTGAACGTAGCCCTAATTTTGCATAAGAGACATACTTATCTAGAGCATCGGCATGGACGGGCGGAGGTTCTGGCTGGTTTCCTGCTCTTCTTCTATTATTCTTTTTGGGAGGCATGTTCTGTAAATAGAAGGAAGAAATAAATTAGACTGAGAGTTTAACTTGAGCTCATGCTCACCCACACAACATGAATGCTAAAAGAAGGAAAACTTTTCCTAAATTCCTTATAGCTTCCTTCACATAAATGTGGTGCGCTATACACCCATGCACAAGACTCTACTTGATGCAGCTTTTAGACTTCCTAGGAAACTTTAAAACTTTAGACTCTGATACCAAGTTTTTAATGCCCTGAGAGTACACCCTAGGTGTCAAACGGTGCTTACAGTCCGAAATAACTATCTGAGTCTGAATAAATACTAAAATCTGAGATAAACTAAATAACTAACTATAGTGTCCGAAAGACTCTAAACTGAATAACTATGAGTTGATGGGATAGGCCCCAACTAACTCCAACTAACTACTAGACTGAAAGCATGAAATAAAATAATCCATCCTCAAAAAATAAGGACTCACCACTGCTACAG
>NC_061115.1:189459699-189469101 GCF_002878395.1 Capsicum annuum
ATTAAAATTGGATACTTGGACTTCATGGGTGAAATGAACTCATGAATGAACATCTAATATACCTTAATTGATGAGTTTCTTGAAGTTCATGGTGAATTCTTGAGGATTGTTCTTAATTTCTTGAAGCTAGGATTTTCTTGATTTGGAGACAATGTTTTTTAATTTGGGGGAAGAGCTATTAATGAATAAGCTTAAGAAATTTGTAGGGATTAAATCCCATATCGGGGTGGATTAAAAGGATGGGCAATGACTGTTTTAACCTTAGACAAAACTTTAATTTTCCATCGAATTTTTCCGATTTCCCCCTGGCGCGACGCCCCATTATCATGCCACTGGAAATTGCCAACTGGGAATGTGGATGGTGGCATGATGCAGTACAATCGTGTTGCTTTACTGGAAACTAACAATTGTGAATTGGGTCCTTGGCGCGATGTGCCAATATCACGATCCCTTACTGGAATTGGACAATTGGGAATTGAAAGCCCTTCACGATGCGTTGAGATCGCGGAGTCACACTGAAAATTTACAATTGTCATATAGACTGGCTTCGCGATGCGCTAGTGACCCAAATGATGGTGTTTAACGACTGAAACTTAAAATTGCCATAACTTCTTACCCGGTTATCGAATTTGGGAAAATTTTATATCGTTGAAAAGCTAATTGAATTTCCTACGCAATGGTAGGCTCTAAACTGAAAAATAATGGGTATATAAAATATTTTAGATATGAATTCTCATATATTGGGACTTAAATCATGCTAGGGTATTACGGGGTATTACATTTGTAGTTTTAGGTTGAGAGTTAGATGGATTGTGGATGCATCTATGACAACTTCCAACTCAACTTCTCCCAACACATTTGAGTTATGATGAAAACAATCTTAAAAATATTTTTGAGCTAAATGTATTAGTGGAGAAGACACTACAGTATCAACGCTACGATCCATGAATTCAATATAAAAAATATCTTCTAATTTACTCTTAGCTTCTTTGAAGGGAAATATGTTTCCCCTAAAACTGACATCCCTGTTTACATGTAATGCTTTTGTGTCTATATCAAACATTAGGTACCTCTTTTGTGTTTCAACAAACAAATAAAACTTTCCTTGCTCTTGGATCAAAATTTCCTCCTTTGGGTAGAATGGAAGCAAATCACAGTAAACCAAATACTCTCAAAGGATCAAAAGAGGGTGGTTTCTTGTGCATCACCTCATAGGGACATTTACCATTAAATATATAAGAAGGAAAATCATTTATCAAATACACAACAGTTTTTACATAACCTCTCTAGAAATTACTAGGCATACCACTCTGAAACTTTGATTCCTTTGCTACCTCTAGAATATGTCTATGTTTCCTCTCCATAACACCATTCTGTTGTGAATTATATAGACAACTACTTTGATGAATAATATCAATTTAAGCAAATAATTCAACAAATTGTGAATTAAAGGACTTTCCCATTTTTTGATCCGAGAATCATAACAGTGACATCATATTGGTTCTTAATTCTACATAAGAAATCTTTAAGAACTACTATAACTTCAAATTTTTATTGTATCAAGCATATCCAAGTATATCTATTGAAATCATCAATAATTGTAACAAAATATTGCTTCCTATCATAGATGGGAACCTTAAAAGGTCCCCAAATATCAATATGAACTAGCTGAAAAAGGGAGGTAGTTTTACTTATGCTGGTTGGAAATTTCTTTCTTCTTTGTTTGGCCTGAGGGTATACAATGCATTGTTGATTTAATTCTTTAGTCACTTTATTCATGCGAAAAGGAATATGCTTTATCTCTTTAATAGACGGATAACCAAGTCCCATGTGACATACTATTGGATCACCTTAATTAGTCAGAATTATTGTTATTGCATGTATTGTGCCTTCTCCTTGATGCAACCAATATAATCTTTCACTTTCTCCACCAATCTCCATTACCTTTCCACTTTAAAGTCCCTGCAAACACAAAATTCGGGGTAGAAGTGATCTAAACAACACAATTTCCTTGTTAGTTTTGAAATTAACAACAGACTAAACTTGAAGTCTGGGACAAAAAGGACATTTTTAAGAGTCTGATTTTTCAATATGATTGTCTCTCCTGTATGAGTTACTTTGCATTTATTTCCAGTCGGAACTTGAACTTCACTACCTCTAAGTTCAGAGTTCACTTTTAAATCATTAAGCATTTTCCTAAAAGGAGCAATGTAATGTGTTGCTCCAGAGTCTATTATCCAATCAAAGGTTCCTACCTTGGAAAATAATGTAGTTATACCTGCTAAATTGGAGTGACATTCATTTGCATTACTGATTTTCCCTCTAGGGATTGAATTATGTGAATAAGAAGGTTGATACTGAGGATCTCTAGGTAATTTCACTTCATTAGCTACTATATGTGACTCTTGTTTGCACTTCTCTTGCAAGTACAAATACTGCTCATATTGTTGATTAGTCATATAGTGACCATGTCCTTTGGATTGTTTACTACTACATTCAACTTCATCAGTCCAATAATTGGTGTGAGTAGATGATCAACTTCTTGATCCTATAGGATTTCTCATGCTTACAAAATCAAGTAGATATCCTATTAATCTATAACACTCTTCTGTATGATGACCTTTGCACCTACATAGATCACAGATAGCACCTAGTATAGGGGTGCGATGACTAATTGTTGAGCCTCTTTGATTTATAATGTTGATTACTCTGATTTTGTCCCTTATACACTTGACTGTGTCTTATACACTTGAGCTTGCTTCCTTCTAGCAAATAGGCTTAAAGAATCTCTGTTGAGATCAATTGTCCCTAATTTTCTTTGACTCTCTTCCTGTACGACTAAAGAATATGCTTGATTGAGAGATAGAACAGGTGATCTGAGCAAAATATCACTTCGAACATGACTGTAACTCTCATTAAGGCCTATTAGGAATTGTAACAAACGTTGATTACCTAAATGCTCAACATATTGGCCTGAACCTTCATAATTATAGCTAGGTGGTGCAAGAACCAATAGATTTAGTTCATCCCAAGTATCCTTCAACTTCAAAAAATATAAAGTAACAGAGTCTATAGCTTATGTGTGCATTACAATTTTGCACCATAATTGATAGATTCTAGTGAGATTTGATCTTTCAAACCTCTCTTTGAACACATCCCATACTCTCTTTGCAAATGAAGCTTGAATGATATGAGAAATAAATTCTAGTGCCATAGTGAAACTAATCCACGATAGCAAATTGCATTATATCTATCCTATTACTTACTTAATTCTCCTTGATATGAGTATCACATACAACTTCCATCCATGAAACCAAGCTTATTCTTACCTAACAAGGCAAGATGCAGAGATCTTGTCACGACCCAATTCCTGAGTCATGATGGCACCTACTACAACCACCAATAGGTTAGCCAACACCGTAACCCGAAGCTAATACAATGGGTTACCTTGGTAGGAACGTCCAACACAGACCCTATGTAGCAACACAATATAGCAATAACATTCCGCAAATGAAACAACTAACATTTGAATACCAATCTCATGACCTGATAGTATAAGTACAAGAGTAACTCTAAATCCAACAATAGAAATTACAATTCGAAGTCTGGAAACTTAAATAGTCTTATATAATTGTCTCAAATACAAAAGACAAGTAATGATAGAAGGTAAAGAGGTCAACTTGAACTCCAAGAGCTCACCCTATCTCCTGATGATCAATACCACACGATCTCGACTCAATGGTGGCAACTAGAACTCGGGTCTGCACCAAAAAGATATAGAATTGTAGTATGAGTACCAAAACAGGGGTACTCCGAAGGCATCATCGGCCAACTGAGCTAAATTATAATACAAGGACAATATAAAGTAAGACAATAACTTAGAGTCAAGGTATAGGATAGAACCTAAATCTCCTTTGATATCACTGTAGAAAAACTAATCACCTAGGGCAATAGCATAATGTATCATATCAACATATACCATAATCATCATATAACTGAGTAATCGATTGGAAGCATAAAGCCACATACATACAATAAAAACTATGTATTTTCCATAATCAACACCAACCATCATTAGAATATAAAGCATAAGAACTTACCAAGACATTCCATACCGCCGGGAAGTACAGGCAAAAGAACACAACAAAGAACTCATCACGACGTCCTATACCACCAGAGAGTACACCAAAAGAATGCAATATAGGAACTCATCATGGCATCCCATACCACCAGAGAGTAAGCTTAATTCCAGCAATCATAGTCCTCATGTAATATATGCACGCAAAAGTAAAGACAACAATCTACCAAGGAGACCATGCAAATTGACAGAGAAAATCTCTGATGAAAAAAAGATGTCAAGTCTACAATTGTCATTTATAATTAATTCAAATAGTAAGAGATAGTACACATCCAACAATAGCAAAAGTATAGGCCTAATCATTACATAGAATATGCCGAGCACAAATCTAAGAAAATGGTAAACAATATTCAATAGCCAGACATGTTCTAATGCTCAAATCACTTAACTGGAAGCTCTCTAGGATATGAACTTCTTAATTGGGTTTACAACTTAGTTATACTCATCCAAAATAAGGACATCATATGACAAATTCAATGACATATCTCAAGCCTTTTGAAACTAGCAGCGAGTAAACAACCAAACCGTTGATCATTATAAGAAACTAAAATACAGCTTACAACCACATAATCCAAGTAAATATACACATTCTACTGGCCAACAAAGACAATCACCATAGCATAGTTATATAGATTATTAGTCATAAAATAAGGAAAAGCTACAAGTTACCAACACTATTATTTGTTCACATTGAATCTCCATAATTTTAAGAGATATGCAAGGTTCTTCGCTAACAAAAATTGCATGTCAAAACAAGATATAACTACTTTTGAAGATCCTAAATATAGTTTTCTCTGCTCATTGATAAAGCAAGAAACTATTGAACTGAAAGACAAAAGTTTTACATCTGACAGAAAGCTAATAGTAGACTTATTTGATTGTTTGATAGAGAAAGTGAAGAGCATAAAGAAATTCACTAATCCAGAGAACAACATCATTGACTTTAAATTTCACTGAATACGTGCTAAATCGACTTTAAATCTCACTTCCCTGATATTCGTTTATGAAATTGAAGATAGACTTATTCATTTATTTCCAAAATTTCCCCAAAGGCAGTACATACCTTTCTTTGCTAGTTTTCCTGTAACTAAAAGGAACTTAAGAAATTTCGTTTTCCCTTTGTCAAATTCCATCTTTGTAAGGGGCTAAGAAATGAATATGGGGAAATAATAACAATAAAAAATTCTCCCATTTACATTCTTACCTCTTACTTTCTTATCAAAATATAGAAAGAAATTACAAGTGCAATCCAATATCTAATAATGTAGAAGACAAGGTTATTGCAATTAAGTAAAAACTATTGATAGGATATCCACATAATACCAAACTGGACAAAGTACATCACTACCGCTATTTTACAACAAAACTGATGAAGGACGATTAATAGTCTACCAAGGAAGGCATCATGTCCCACGTACACAAATGGGTTTAGCCATATACGGTATCATCATAACATCGTTACCTCTTTTGGATTCATTGGGCAACATCACAACATCAAAATTTTCTCCGAATTCATCGAGCATCATCATCGTATCAATATTTCCTTCGGATTTTCCGAGCATCATCATAGTATTAATATTTTCTCCGAATTCACCGGGCATCATCATAGTATCAATATTTCCTCTAGATTGACCGGGCATCATCATAGTATTAATATTTCCTCCGAATTCACCAGGCATCATCATAGTATCAATATTTCCTCCAAATTCACCGAGCGTCATCATAGTATTAATATTTAACAAGACAAAAACATACACACATATATGGACCAAATCAATAAACATACACAAGTGCACAATAATTGAGCAATAGAGATGTAAGATACATAAACCATCACACTTTATTACTAGTCATCATCATGATATTTGAGTAAGAGCATAAGCATGAGTATCTAAATGATATACACAATTACCCTCTCTCCATGGCTATCCAAAACATGGCAATAAGACAACCAATTAAGTATACACATTTTCCAACCATCGACCATATTCATAAACTGACAATCGGGTTTAACCCTTATAATCTCAATAATGTAATTTAGATGCTCATCAAGTATCTAGGTTACCAAGGAGTTACATAGTTCAAGCTTAAGGTGGGTCAAGTCCCACTTCTAACTCCCAATAATACTAAAGTCACTTCTTAAAAACTAAATTCTACCCAGATTTAAGATAGGTTATCTAAGTCACACCATAAGGGCTTATCAATCCTTACTAAGCCTATAGGAGAAATCTCTTTCAAGTATTCTTCCTAAGTCAACCCAACACCAAGGCTATTTAATAATTAAGAAATAACTAGGTCAACATACTTTTAAGGTCATTTAACAACATTATTCTTATCTAGTAGAGCAACTTAAGTGTTCTTGTACTATTTATGAGACTATACGTAGAACTATCCACGGTTCTAAGCTAAAGGTCAACAATCATACTTTTACAAGTTTAACAACCTATGATAATCAAATAATCCAAAGCATCATCATTCAACCATTTATCATCTAAAAACCCTGCCCAATCTCACAAGGAATCAATAATTATATTACAACCAAGCTCAAACTAACTACGGGTAAGCCTAACCTACCTCGAGTCCAATTGCTCACAAACCAACAAGCTTTGCCTTCCCTTTTCTTAAAGCTTCTTCTTCCACTAGCTAAGATATCAACAACATAATCTAAGCATCATTACAAGAAAAACAACAACCGTTATGGCACCATTATGCCATGGGTCCAAAATAACACCAAACCCTCAAGTGGGTCCCACCTTCAAAAAATGGATTTTCGAGACCAATCCATAGCCTAAATATCATTAGGGAGCTAAAAACCTCAATAAATTTGAGTAAATCAATCACATATGTAGCTAAAATTGAGCCTCAGAGACTTAGGATTTTTGGGTCTAGAAATCAAGAAATTAATACCAAATTTGAAGGAATCTTACCTTACATATGTAGAAAAGAATGGATTACACAAGTTATTCAAGCTTCTAATCAACCCACAAGACTCATTTCTTAGTCAACAATCTCCTATGGCTATTAGGGTTCTTAAAGAAATGAAAAATACCTCAAAAATCGGCCTAAAGGGTCTTTTATATGAGTTTAAATGGGCCCGCAAGGTCAAAACTTATTTTTGACCTCCCGAACTCATTCGGACTCCATTTCTTGCAAACAAACTATGTAACCCCACTAAATTCGATATTTAGGACACATTGGTAAAGTTGTATTTTTTATTTGGAGATATTTATGACACTTTTGGGTCCCACACCCACATATTTTGGTTGAGTTTTCGACTAATGGGTCGAGATGAGCTCGGGTGCTGTGAGATCCAAACCAAGGATCTACTTACCCTAAAATCAATATTACATATCTACTAGCATAGTCAAAATTTGCATCTAAAATTATTTTACAAAAGTTTTCGCTCAGCGACCATTTGGAATCGACAAAGACTTCAAACTTGAAGAGTGGTTCTAAACACTATGCAAACCGTCAGGTAACCATACTATCAGTTCTGGAAAGTCACTAATGACTTGGGACGGCTATGGAGGAGCTCTATCGGCAGAAATAATCAAGAACACAACTAATGACCTAAAGGGTCATTACAGATGTACTCCAAATTGTGTAGCTCTAGGCCAATTAACTTGATCCCAATTAACACTGCACTAGGGAAACCACTTGGTTGTAAGAACAATGGATGTAGATAATCAAGTTGTGAGGTTTGTGTGGGCTCAGTCTATGAAGTTCTTGAAATCAACATAGTTAATATTCACCAAGCTTCAACAATGGCAATTGCGATCCTTTTTCAGTAAAAATTTGACTGATAATGTCTTTCCCCACTCTGATACCATGAGAAAATGTATTGCAGTACCAGTTTATCAGATAACTGCCATATCTAAGTAGTTGATAGAAGGAAGAAAAAGAGAGAAAAATATTTATTGATTCATCACTTATCTTTACAATGTGCATCTATTTATAGATGTGCATAACCGACTATTAGTGATTGCAGCTGGACTATTTGTACCAGATTAAATACCTACTAACGACTAACTATGCCAACTAGTAACTATGGGATGGAGGTATTTTGTTAGGTTGTATGAGCTTTCCCTTTGGTGATGAGAGTTTGATTTATCAAAGAAAAAGAAACAAATCGAACATGTATCATGTATCCTCTTGTTTATTCCAGCATTTGCTTCAAATAGAAAGTTTGGAACTTAAAGTGTGCCCTCATGAGATAGCTTAAAAGTGAACATATAGGAATAGCCAAATCCATTGTGCCAACGTCTTTCATGCTAAGCATGTTGCAACATCTATTTATAACTAAATTACTAAATTGAATGGTAAAAGGGCTAAAGTTACCCTTCTAAAGAGAATTTATTTCCTCTTTTATCTTTAACAGAAAAGGGTCAAAATGCCCTTAATGTATTACAAATGTTTTAAAAATACCTCCCTTTCCTATTTGATAAAAAATGTTCTTAACGAATTAACATAACTGAAAAATGCTCTTCTTCCACCTATATTCCATAAGATATATAAGAGATTTTAGAAGGAATTTGGTATGAGAAGTATTATGATGGAAAAGATCAAAATCAATGTGTCAAGTTCACAAACCTATCAAATTTAGGCAAAATGTATGAATCGAATTAGAGCAATCATTCCAAGAAAGGTTGAGCCAGCTTGGAGATAAGAGAGTTAGAATAGGTTGCTTTGATGTTTAGGATACAAACGAGAAAAAGCAATTGAGAAATGCATGTAGCCCATGTTTTAAATAAAAGAGTTCAAATGTTGGTACTGGAAATTATGAAAATCCATGCAAAGTTTTCCATAATGAAATGTCAATTTATGTAGGGCTGTTAACCGGGTCGTTCTGGTTCAAACTGGTATCGGCCCACCTAATTTTTTAGGTTCTGGGACAATTCAGTACCGGGTTAGTCGTGACGGGCTAGTCCAGTCTGGGCTCAAACAGTGAAATTTACTGAAATAGACCTGAACCGGCCCACTTAGCGTTTATTCGATTTTGACCGATCAAAACCAGTCAAAAAATTTTTAAAAAAATTAAATTCAAATTTACATATTTTTTTCAATACACACACACCCCTATATACATTTCAAATACGTTAAAAAATATACATGCAACATGTATACACTAGATATATACTACTTTAGAAAATAAATACACATGTATACATTAAATATATACTAGTTTAGAATCTATAAAAAATATATACACATATATACGTACAATATAATATATATACTACTTTAAATAATATGCATACAACATA
>NC_061115.1:189469201-189519474 GCF_002878395.1 Capsicum annuum
TACTTTAAATATATACTAGTTTAGATTCTATAGAAAATATATGTACATATATGCATACAATATAATAATATATACTACTTAAAATACTACTTTAAATAATATGCATACAATATACATACACTAAATATATACTACTTTAGAAAACATATGCATATGTATACTTTAAATATATACTAGTTTAGATTCTACAGAAAATATATGCACATATACATGTACAATATATACATTACATATAATACTTCTTTAGAAACATATACACATGTATACATTAAATATATAATAATTTAGTCTATAGAAAATATATACACATATATGTAGAATATATACTACTTTAAATACTACTTAAAACAATATACATACAACATATATACGCTATATATATACTACTTTAGAAAACATATAGACATGTATACGTTAAATATATACTACTTTAGAGTCTATATAAAATATATACACATATATGTAGAATATATACTACTTTAAATAACACTTGAAAGTTGAAAGATATATACATTAAATGTTATAATACTTTAGAAAACACATTTATACATACAAGATTACAATGTATGCCACTTGATATAATAATACTTGAAGTTTTGAACATATATTCATTATATGTTTTCATTATATTTGAACTTAAAGGATATTTATTTTTTCATTATGTGTATATATGTGTGTTATCTTTATTACTTAGAGTAAAGTTTGATAGTAATATATTAAAAGTATTTAATTCAAACTAAAAATCCAATTTAAATGAAAAAAATTACAAAGTAAGGATGAATGAATATTGTATTTTATTGATTGCAAAATGATCCAAAACTTATAATTTACGTGAATGAAAAATCTACAAATTTTGTATCATTTTTTTCAACTCGTGCATTTTAATATTAACGGGAACTGTCATGGGATAGTCAAAATCAATGGGGGCAAAAATCATGCATTGGACTTAATTGTGTTGAGTTCTCCCTTGAAGTCATAATTTCTTCAAGATTTTGTTCGTCTTTCGGCTCCACCTTTATTCCTTGATTTCTTCGTTCCGCTCTAATCCAATCACTAAGGCAAACTAGAACATTCATAGCATTGCTTCCCAATAAGTGTCGATTGTCTCCAAGCTGTTGTCGTCCCTGACAAAAAAGTGCTCTCCGATGCAACGATTTACATTGGAACATTCAATATATCTCTAGCTAATCTTGAAAGCACAGGATATTGTCTTTCATTATTCTTTCACCAATCCAACGCATTGATCCTTGCTCTTCGATCCTCTATCGGCTGTTGAATATAATACTTAAGCTCTTCCCGAGAAATTGTTGTGTATGTTAAAGTCTTAACCCAGTCCCAAACATTTAAATTATAAAAGTAATCAAGAAAATAACTATGTGCCGGCCTTTTAGAAAATGATGGCTCATCGGGAGCGACAGTTGGTGTGATATTTATCGGTACAGCTACATCAAGTAAATTGGCATAATTATTATATAATGCTTCTATGCAAATGTTCGCATCACTCATAGTCGTAAACAAATCTAGTTTTTCTTCATGCTCTATTTCTATGGAATTATAAATAATAGAACTAAAGTCAAATATAGGATTATATTTCATACATAGATTTAGTAGAGCACCAACCAAGTAAATTGGGGAAAGAGAATAAAAATATTTTTAAAATTTAGCAAACATAGCACTATCAGCTTCTTTGTAACCTTCTTTATTCTTATATTTTTTAAGCAAAATAGAAATGTCGGCTAAATAAGAAAAATAATTACAAAAAGTAGGATAATAAGCATCGAAAAATTCAACCGTAGTTGTATAAAAAAATTTCAAAAACTTAACAAGATCATCAAATGTAGCCCAATCAGAATCATGTAGCATACACTCAAGAAAAGAACCAGAATATTGATTTAAAATTATTGTAATAGGAACTTTATAAGCAAGACAAGTTTATAAATAAGTATAAGATGTATTTCATCTAGTATCACACGTTCTTCAGGCATTAAGGAGACATCAACCTGTAGATGAAGCTACTTGGGAGGTTGAGTTTGTTATGTGTAGTTCTTATCCTCAGCTCTTCATCGATTCAGGTATTTCCTTGCCTTAGTTCTAGGACGAACTAAATTTTTAGTGGTGGATGATGGAACGACTTAAAAATTTGATGAAATAAGTGATATTTTTTATTTTATGTGATTTGACTATTTTACCCCTTCTCGTAGTTGCATTATGATATTTATGGGGTGAGAGAGTGATTGGCATAATTTTTGATGCATTTTGGTATCATTTATGCAATATTGTGATTTTTGATAGCTTTGAGAGCCTTATTTTGGACTTATGTGGATATATTTTAATTCGTGAGATAGATAGCCGAACGGACTATTCTAGCAGCTCTAGAATATCAATTTTAGTCTAGGTAAACCTTTTATTCGGGTCCCGGTGTACCCGAGCTCATTTCGACCTATTGATCGAAAAGTTGGAAAATTGAAAATATGGGTATGGGACCTACATTTGATTGAAACGACCTCGGATGGAAAATCCAACTTTGCCAGTAGATCTGGAATGTAGATTTTAGCGTGTTAACATATTTGATATGATTTTACGAATTTTAAATCTCATTTCGATCATCGGCTTGGAAAATTGTGATTTCGGGTTTTAGGGGTCAACTTTGTGAAAATAATATTTTTGTCAAAAATCTGACTTCGTCAACGCGTCCAGAACGTCGAATTTAGTATGGTTGCATAGTTCGTTTGCGTGTTCGGAATCCGAACAAATTTTGGGCACCCCGTCAAAGTCCGGATCGGACTTAAAAAATGAAAATCTGGTGCAAATAGCAGATTTTTGCTATAAAAATAGCTTTTTCACTATTTTTAACCCATTTTGCTCATTTTTTATCTTGACTCTTGGGAGTTAAACCCAAAAATAGTGTGGAGCTTACAAGTAAAGTTTGTGAGAGCTTGGAAAGCTACATTAACACATTTTTTTTTTTGTTTTATTATGGATTAAAGGAAAGAATTCACGCTTTTCTTAATAATTTCTTAAAATCCCAAAAAACTTAGGGCATGATTTTAAACCCAACTTTCCCTCCTTTTTACTTGAATAGTGTTTTAATCTTATAATTACTAGTTTTTCATCAATTTAACCTTCAAACCAACTCCGATTCTTGATTTTAACCCGGATTTCAAAAATTTTACCACGTAAAGCTCAAAAATGGGTTTTCTTCTATTTGAACCCCATTTTTGACTCGATTTAACTTGGGTATTCATTTGTAGGTTCCTAAAAATATGGAGAACATATTTTTGAAGTAAAGTTTCGATTTTTCCCTTCTTTTTCGAAAAACTCATTTTGGGGGCTCGTTTTGATCCTAAATCAAAAGTCGTCAATATGAGTATCGTTGGTTTTATTTTGATGTGTAGATTTCATATTTAATGTTTCTAGTGAAGTTCGGGATTGTTTGTGAAAATTAAGATCGCGGGTTCAAGTGTAGTGGACCGATTTCGACATTCGAGGTAGGTTATGGCTTAATTCTTTCAGACTTGGTTGGGTAGTAAATGATGGTATAAAATGCATATTAAGGGTGGAAACTAATCACTAAAAATGGCTATCTATGTGTTGTGCCCGTATGGGGGCTTATATGTGAAGTAATTGTCAAAATTGAGATATTATGTGATATGTGTGACCGTGTGGGGTCCTATGTGATATTGATAGCCTAGAATACATATGAAAAACTATATTGTGTTGTTAAAATACTTAATATGGTACCATTAGTGTATTGTGATTATATTCATACTTTATTGGCAGATGAGACATGTGAAAATTCATGGATGATATAAAAATAATCAGTGTATATTGGCTCATGTGGTTGTGGAAATATATCATTGTGGTTGGTTGCGGAAATATATCATTTGGTTATTTATGGAAATACTCATTGTAATTGGTTGTGAGAATTACATCTTAATATCATACTCATTTATGAAACATTGGTACCACCATGGCAACGTCTGAGAAACACCGGTAACACCTTTTTAAGAGATATTGTAACATCTTATAAAACCCTTTTCGAGGGATGTGCTAGAGAGGACATATGAGATATGTGGATTATATATGGGTTTTCAAACCCTTTCATGGGTCCTACGTCGGAAAGCTTTAGCTCCGTAGGTGTATACGGGGATTGTGCGATGATCCCAGAAGTTGTGTGACGACCTCGTGCATCGTCATCATATAATTGTACTTACTTTATTATGTTATGTTGTGTTATATTGGCATATTGACTTGTCATCTATGTATTTATCGTATCTTCTTTTACATGTATTTTATGATCGTGTATATGCATGTTCCCCCTTGTTCTTCTTATATGTGATATAATACGTACTTTTATTCTATCTTGGTTTGATGTTGCAATATATGTGAGATATATTAGAACTGTTAGTGCAAGTGGTGTGGGATACCGTTGTGGGATATTTTTTGTTTACAGGTGACGTGTCCTTAGTGTATTTTTTGTATGCTTTATTTACTACTTTTCTTGATCAGCCTATGATACCTACTGAGTACAAGTAGACCGTACCCATGCCTACTGCGCCCTTTCAGTGCAGGTCCTAGCTCAAGTATGCCTCAGCTTGATTGACTTGGGCGATTGTTAGATCTTCTAAGATAGCTGTTGGACATTCATGGGTCCAAAGTTCTCCTCTATCTTTCTATAGTAGTTATGTCTTTATTAGTATTCAGAGACAGTTATTATTCCTTTGTGGTTATTTTTTTCAATGTATTTGCCTCTTGGATTGTATTAGTAGTTCTTACACTATTGATACCTGGTTTTGGGCATGATTAGTATTTTGGATAAATTTTTTACGCATTGTTATGATTACTTATATGGTTCGGCTACATTCTAGAAGCTTTACCTTGGGATATTTTTGTATTTTCCTCTTTTCTTATCAGTTTGGGTGATAGGCTTACTTATCAAGGTACACTACGAGAAGTGCCATCATAACCCTTATTTTTGGGTCGAGACAAATTGGTATTAGAGCAATCAGGTTTTATTGGTCTCAATAGTGTAAGAACGGGATGTCTAATAGAGTGTCATGGATTGGTACGAGACGTTCGTGTCTATCTTCGAGAGGCTATAGGAAGTCTTTAGGAAACTTCCCTCATTTTATTCCTTACCATGCGAATTCTTTCATACTCTTTCTATGAGAATGGAGTTGCTTATACCTCTTATCAGTTGAGAGATATAGCGAGAGATTGGTGGAGGGCGCTTGTCAGTTATAGACCCTGTGATTTTGCCGAGATGACTTGGGATCAGTTAACAGAGGCTTTTCTAGAGAGATTTGTACCTTTATGTTTGAGAAATCGTATGCGGGACGAGTTTGATCATTTAGAGCAAGGCTCCATGACAGTTGTTGAGTATGAGGCAAGCTTCTATGCCTTGTCCAGATATTCCTATTGTCACACCCCTTTTTAACCTAAAAATATTAATTTTAAGGTCGAAGGTTTTTTATTATTTAAAATGACAAAAATGAAGATTTGTTTCAAAAAAAAATTCATTCACAATTAAATTCAGAGTCACCACTTGGCACAATCAAAATCTAATTTGTATCGATTAGATCCTGGGAGGCTCTTTTTAAATACCAGCATTTCTCAATATCATGACCTGGCATGTCTAAATAGTATGCACACCTTAAAGAATAATTAAGATTTCTCAGAGATGGATTCGAAAGCTTTTCTTGAATTCAGCTTAAGACCTTCATCTTCCTCCACCTAACAAACAAACTAGCGTATGAATCCCCTAGAGGTGTGAACTCATTTTTGGCTAAATTTTCTTTCTTAAATTCAGGCCTAGGTTGAAAACCAGATTTGGCAGGATTTTGGTAATTTTATGAAGCTGAGGGACGATTTTGAGGAGCTTGTCTACACCGTTATGGGTAAGAAGGGGTTTGGGCATATGGATGTGCACTATATACTGGGTATGAGGGTGGTGGAATGGAATATAGTGGGTTTTGCGGAGGGTAGTAGTGATGGGGAGGAATATATGGAGCTTGGGCATAGACTTGGGCTTGGCATTGGAGGTAGGGGCGAGGTGGTTTTTTGGGATAGGCATGGGGTCCAGCTACAACGGTCGCCACATCCTCCTTCTTCTTTTTCCCTTAAAAATTTACAGAACCACTCTGAATTTCTTGGGTGGTAGCCTTTAACGGGGCAAAACTCAAGATTCGCCCCATCTTAATACCCTCTTCTATCATCTCACCCATTTTAAGGACTTCGATAAACAGCTTGCCCATCGCCGGGAGCAAATATTGAAAATAAGTCTCATCTTGTGCCTGAATGAAGACCTCCACCAATTTACTCTTCTTCATCAAAGGTTTTACCTTAGCGGCATGCTCACGCCATCTTATCGCATATTCCCTGAAACTTTCAGTACTCTTCTTCTTCATATTATTCAGGGATTTTTCATCAAGAATCATATCAAAATTATATTGAATTTTTTTCACAAACTCGTTAGCCAGGTCATCCCAATTATTCCATTTATCAATATCCTGGTCAACAAACCATTCCAAAGCCAGCCTAGAAAGGCTTTCGCCATAGTAAGCCATGAGTAACTTTTCTCCCCCCCCCCCCTACACCCCTCAGTTGGTTGCAATAATGTCTCAAGTGAGAAAAGGGATCACCGTGTCCAACATACTTCTCAAACTTGGGCATTTTAAAACTAAGGAGAAGGTTAACACATGGGAACATGCAAAGATCTTTATAGGAAACACTTATAACCTCTCATTCCCTATAGGTTTCTCAAGGCCTGTTCCAAACTATTTAATTTCCGTGATATACCTTCCTTTTCTTCCATTCCAATAGGATTTTTTGTATCGAAGTGAAATGCAGGAGACTAATTGGAACAGTAAGGATCATTTAACCTCAAGGTAGGCTCCGAAACATATTGCTGATTCTCTGGTATTTTAAGAACGGGTTCACTGGCAAACCGGGAAAGTATAATTGTTCGAAGCATAGCATAGGTGGGAGCTTTAGACGATGGTGGAGCCACGAACACAGGTGTTGCCGGTGGTGCTGACTAAGCAGTGGGCGTTGGTTGAGGAACCGCCAAGGGCATGCTAGAAGTGCCAGGATAATACTGACGTGGAGTGAATCCTGGCACGTGCTCAGTGACTCAATAGGAGCAAACAATTGCACTTAGGAGAGCGGTGGGCAATTCGAGATATTCCTAAGATCTTTCAAAAGTGGAGGAGGAGGCATTCTACTAGCCCATGCTCTGTGCAGATCTATCAATTATTGTCTAAGTCTTCTTACCTCATCATTGTGTTCTGAACTCTCTTCCCTAGGAACCTGATCCGGGTCAACGAGCGAATTTTTCATATCCCTATTAGCCATGGCAAACTTTTCTTTTGATCTAGTGAAGTAAGGGTGACTAACCAGAGTGCTACAAACGAACCACTTTTATCTGAAAGAGCATGCTCATCAAAGACAAAATCTGTTAGGATTAGGTCAGACAGCAAGCATGGAAATCACATTTCTATATTTGTCCTAAATTCATGCATATTTTTACCAGCCTTAGAGGGTAACGAGGTCATTTAACATCATCCCGACCTTTCTTCTACACTTGGTTCTTCCTTTCAATTACGCCTCGTGTTCTTTCTTCTTTTGCCTTTGTTTCTCTCTTCTTTTGCATTAGTCTCTCCTATTTTCTCTTTTCTTCTCTCAGTATTCTTTCTTTCTATTTTTTTTCTATTTTTTTTCTTTTTATCATTCTTTATGGCTTTTGCTTTTTTTGAAAAGAGAAAAATTGAGAAAAAACAAAGAAACAAAATGATTAGATCGAACTCAAAAGTAGGTTACCTACGTATCATGTTGTACAAGAATCAGATCTTGTGTAGGTCGGGAGGTGTATGCATAAATATCACAAAATTGATGATTTTTAATCTGATTTTTTTTTCGATGAAAAATAAAAACAAACAAAATAAAGAACAACGCAACATCACTACATTTTCATAAAAGAAACAACTAAACAGACTTCGAAATTAAGACAACCGTAATACTAATCAACAAAGACTGAACAACATTCTAGACCAACATGACAACATACGTAACATTCCTTATAAAGACCCTAATGTTAAAACAAACTTGACACCTATTTAACAAAGGCACAACACTACAAATGGCAAAAATGTAAAGGACTCAAACTAAAAAAATGATAAGAAATGTTCCTTCAAACAGGTGCTCTGTATGATGACCATGGATGAGATGGACCTGTCTGTGAAGTTCTTTTTCTCACACTCAAACTTTGTAGCATATCTTGCAAAGATTCTTTGATATTTGGGAAAAAGTTTCTGGCACGTATTCCTTCCTCCTGGAGAGTACACCTGAAAAGACCATTTTGATACCCTTCCACAGTTGTGAGAAAACTTGATAACAGAACTCTAAAATGCCTCCAATTTTGCCCCCGTATCATCACCCTCATCGTTATCACCTATGCAAGATTCCTGTATTCTCCCTCTAAGTTGTGCTGGTAACAGTCTACTGACACCCCGAGGAATAGATTGTAGCCAGATTTCATATCTTAGAGTATATCCTAGTTTATCCAAACCTGCCTTGAAAGTATCCATGCCCTACCATGTTGTATTATTCCAGATTTGCTCATATTTAATCTAACCCCTAGCTTGGTCCCTAAAGTACTCGACATCCAGTTGAAGGTCCATTATCAGCGGAACATCTTACAATTTACCCAACTAGTGCACTACCCTAAGGAGAGTGTATGGTGGGTACAATTAAGCCCCAACAAAACTAGAAGGGGGTGGAGGCTAGATCCAACCAAGATCACTTTCGGCCGGAGCCATAGGTAGGTCCACAGGATATTGTCATCTATTCTTGATTCGAGAAATTTAACCCAAGTGTCGAATCCTACGAGCAATGAGAATTTAGAAAAATGCATTCTATGTTCTATGGTTTCCACTCAGCTGGGAAGACAACGATCAATCATATCTGATTTAAGCAAAGACGGGGCATGCAGATGCTACATCACCCATAGTTGTACTTCTAGGTTGCTCTCCTTGAAAAATTACATACACCCTTTTACCTCGGTCAAAGCTTTGTATATCTCCACTAAGATAATGGGTACAATAGTGACCTTGTCTCCCATATCCTTGTTAAATAAGTCCATCGCTACAGTTTGTAAATGAGAATTAATATGCCTATCTTCCAAGGGGAATACTAAAGTTCCTAACCAAACAAAGGCGAAGACCTTAAGGCAACGTTTTTCCCAATTCTTCTTAGTTGTATAAAATTTATTCCAAAAACAACCAAAACCATCTGGGAGGCCAAACCAAGCATACAAGTAATCGAAAGAGATCCAAGATTGGTTAAGACATCCTAGATGGTCATTAACTTTCAATCCATAATAGTGAAACCTTTTGGGAGAATTACACCGCACTCGAAGCATCATCTTTTTAATGTAGCGCAATTTAAATAAACTGGATATTTTCGCCAGGGTAGGCTTCATTTCACAACTGCCAAACCTAAAAACTAGACAAGTCGGACCCTAAAAATTCAATACAGCCTCGATCAAGTTTGGATGGGGCATGATGGATAGGAGAGAAGTGAGAGTACCTAACTTCTTTGCTAACTCCCATTGTTCGACCTAGTTAAACATTCCCCACCATTTGATTAACTTTTTAGGCACCTTGCCAACCATCCAGACTCTAGAATTTGTGGATAGATCCATCCTGTAATAACACATAGGACATTAACTAGAACATTCAATAAGACAGGAGAAGGCTCCCAACCCTTGGGATTTTGGACAAGGACATGTGTCGAAGAGACCGACCACTTTATAACTCAAATTCATCGAATAGTACGGCTATGAGAAATCAACCTACTTGGCTAAAACCAGCTAACGACGCTGGACTAACAGGATATAGACCATGGGCTAGGACTAAAACAAAGACCAAAACAAAGGGTTACCGGACCCATCGAGGGTTGCCTATGTATCCCATCCTGAAGGATGAGAATCAGGTATGTAGTTCATCCAAATTAGACAATTTAAGGATTAAAATGAAATATGACTTGACTTAAGAGACGCGATTACAAATGGACGATGAAAATAAAATATTTTTTTTGGGTTTTAATTAGACACTTCAGATAAACATGACACCAATAACTATTGAAAGGAAAATCTTTTTTGTATTTTCATTTTATGAAATGAACACTACTACTATTTTTTGAATTTTCTTTTATAAAAGAACTCCTAAAGAAAATCTTTGAATTATGAATGCATGCTAAAGGAGAAAAAGGAAAAAACTTTTTGATGTTTTTGGTTTTTGAGTAAATGCGTGAAAAAGGTAAGAAAATCTTTTTTTGAATTTTTGGATTGTGAAAAATAAAAGCCATAAAGAACTCTAAAAAAAACTACGAAACTCTTTTTTTCACTCATTTTTCTCTCTTTTTTTTTCAACAATTTCTTGCCTATACACCTTACTTCTAACACATCTTTTTGCCCAAATCAGTCGGTCAAATGACCTTGTTACCCTTAGAAAATAAAATATTTAGCACGTAGGGATGCTTTAGAGGTGAGTTTCCTACAAAGGACCAAGTGGGTCACGCTAGGTCTTAATATGATGCAAATAAGTATGACCTAAAGGCTGATCTACGCTGGAATTTACTAACAAGGTTGTTTGGGGGAGCATATGGTCGATAGTGGCTGCTTTAGCTTTCCACCCATTCCATACCAGCCAATGGCTCCCCCTCCTAAAATAAGGATGACTCAACTAGAGGTCGTGTACACAGTGTGTACTGCGGACTTATTGCAAAAAGAATGACTCAGGTTATGCAAATGATGCCAAATATAAAGTGGTAACACATAAGATGAAAAACTATAAACACGTAGCACGTAGGCACTTAACGATGATAAAAACACTACAAACAATAACACAAACAACGCCCGTACACCCACAATGCCAAACTAAGCCGATAAACTCCAAAATAAGCTCAAATTCTGAAAAAGGTCCCCAACAGATCACCAGAGCTGTCACACCCTTTTTTTAACCTGAAAAGATTAATTTTAAGGTCAAAAGGGTTTTTATTATTTAAAATGATAAAAATGAAGATTTTTTTTGAAAAAAAGATTCATTTCACAATTAAATTCAGAGTCGCCACTTGGCATAATCCGGTGTGCGAAGTCACCTTTAGAAAATCCTTTTCGAAATGATTTAACTCTTTAAAATTAATTTGCGAATAGAGATTCCAATTAAGGAATTCTGTTGACCAAGGGGGAGGTATTAGGCACCCCTCGATCCCATGGTTCGACCATGATCGCTTGGTGGAGCGTATCGGCTAATTTAACATTACGAATGCATAAACCACACAAAAACACATAAAATAATCAATCAAATACACAAAAAGAAAACAAATTCAAAATATAGTTTTCAGTCCAATTATACAGTCCAAAATAAAAAAATACAAAAAATTAAACCCTATTCTAATCTACACTAATCCTAACTATACTCTCGTGCTTTACCCAATGCCTCGGGCCTTCATCAAGAATGTCTTCCGCCAACATAATACATCGGGGCATTCCCCAATAAATAAATACAATATGTCTCGGGGCATTCCCTGGCTAAATGAATACATTTAAATTAAATACGATAAACTAGAAAGAAATATTCACACGCACATTCCAACATTCAACCAAAACACAAGTTCTAAATTTGGCTACCCGAACCTATACTGCCTATCTATTTCAACACATCATAAATCTATCACGTTCCAACAATATTCATGCTTATTTTAAATAAAGTAAATGACAACAAACCAAAATTAATCTACATTCAACTTTTATCAATTTCTTAATCCCGCCCCCCAAACTTTATTTTTTTATCAGTCACGCCATCTAAATTTTTCAAATTTGTTTCAGATATCGCCAAAATAGTATTGTTAAGCACATAATCACAATATCAACAAAATCCAACAATCATGATAAACCCCACACATAATCACAAAAAATTCAACAAAAATCAAGATAACGTGAAGAGAACGGGTTAAGGAAATAGACCTCAATAGAACTCATTTTCGTTGTTAATAAAGAAATCCAAAATTGTAATACTCAAATGGGAACCCCCACGACGAGCAAACCAAATCAGTAACTCGAGATCACCAATTGGACAAATTTCAAACAAAGAATAATACCTCAATATGAAAACCAAATTCTGAAGATTGACATGACTTAGTCCTGGAAACCCCCAAAACACGATATCGATAACAATCCCGCAACAGATGAACGTAAAAGCTCCCTAAAATCCAACAGAAACCTGAACACCCACACGATTCGAACTCCGGTGAGCTAATAGTGGCCAAAAACCAACAGAAGTAGGTCATATTCCAGCAAATCTATGACATTTTGATGTTTTTTCGGCGACTCAGTCGAAGAACACTAAGAAACAGTAAATAACTTTTAGGGATTTCAAATATATGGTGATTCAAACCTATAACACCTAAAAAATCGACCAGAATGACCAGCTCCGGCGACTGGTTTTCCAAAAAACTCAAACCCTCCATTCTCCCTCTCGATCTTCTCTCTCTCTCTCTTCGTGATTCTCTCTTTCTGTTCTACTCCATTCTTCTGTGTGTATGTGTCCAATTTAGTGTGTAGTTGTGTGTGTGTGTTTCAAACAAGAAGAAAACAAGAGAAAAAATGGTGTTTCTACAATTTCTGTATCTCCCTCTCTCTCTTTGTTTTTTTTCTCTCTCTATCCGTATATCCCCAAAATGGAAAAGAAAAAATTTCTTTTGTATTTTTGTGTGCTCCTTTTTTTTTCTTTTTTCTTTTTTGTTGTATCCTATGTGGATGTGTATTATTGGTGGCTTGTGGGAATTTGTGTGTGGCATATGGAAAAGTTAGTGTAGCGTGTGGAAAGATGAGTGTGGCATGTGGAAAAATGAGTATAACATGTGCTTTTTGTATGTATGCAATGGAAAATGAAGAGTGAGGTGTTGAGGTGGCATGGTGAGGTGTCAAAAGTACTATGTATTTAATTATTGTTATTCTTTTTGGAGAAAAATTATCAACTAAAGAAAATACGATAAGATAAATAAAAATGAGTAAAAATATTTTTCTTGGAGGGACAAAATTACCCTTTAAATATAACACTGAGTGTTTTCATACAAAGAAATAGACAACGAGACAGAATTTTGTCCCGTTCATTGTTCAAAGGAAGAATAGAAGGAGGAAGGACAATCAAGTCTTGACTTAGGACATCCTACCTACCCAACTTATGGGGGAATCAAGTGACAGGTATCTCAAAGGATTGGAAGGAGATGGACTATACCGAGTTGGAGAATCAAGTGAGGTCCCATCGAGGTTCCAGTCCGTGGCTCTGTTATTGCATCTAAAATGAAATTACAAGTTAAAACATAAATGAAATTACGAAAATCCTATCTACGCAGCTTCTTTTGGACTCCTGACTTAAGCTTTATCACCCTATTCATCAGGTGGGATCCTGATTTGAAATTTCCTCCACTTGTTTCTTGGCTTTCAATCTTTTCACCCTGTTCTCTAGGAAGGCTCCTAACTTTCAATTTTCATCACCCTTGTTCTTAAGGCGGGCTCCTAACTTTCAGTTTTTCTCACTCTATTCTCCGGGCTAGCTCCCGACTTTCAATTCATCACCCTGTTCTTCAGGAGGACTCCTAACTTGAAATTTCATCACCCTGTTCTTCAAGAGGGCTCCTGAAACCAAAATCAAAACAAGAATGAAAATTATCCCAAACAAAGGTTATGATAAAGAAATATTTCATTTTTCTGTAAGTAAGATCCCATTTTTCAGGAGGGTCCTAAACATAAAGTAGATTTCCATTTTTCAGGAGGGTCTTGAACATAAAGTAAATTTCCATTTTCCAGGAGGGTCCTGAACATAAAGTAAATTCCTATTTTCAGGAAGGTCCTGAACATAAAGTAAATTCCCATTTTTCCAGGAGGGTCCTGAACATAAAATAAATTTCCGTTTTCCAGGAAGATCCTGAACATAAAGTAAATTCTCATTTTTTAGGAGGGTCCTGAACATAAAGTAGATTTCTATTTTTCAGGAAGGTCCTGAACATAAATTAAATTTCTATTTTTCAGGAGGGTCCTGAACATAAAGTAAATTCCCATTTTCCAGGAGGGTCCTGAACATAAAGTAAATTCCCATTTTCCAGGAGAGTCCTGAACATAAATTAAATTCCCATTTTCCAGAAGGGTCCTGAACATAAAGTAAATTCTCATGTTCCAGGAGGGTCCTGAACATATAGTAAATTTCTATTTTCCAGGAGGGTCCTGAATATAAAATAAATTTCTATTTTCCAGGATGGTCCTAAACATAAAGTAAATTCTCATTTTCCTGAAGGGTCCTGAACATAAAGTAAATTTCCATTTTCCTGGAGGGTCCTGAACATAAATTAAATTCCCATTTTTCAAGAGGGTCCTGAACATAAAGTAAAGTCCTATTTTCCAGGAGTATCCTAAACATAAAGTAAATTCTCATTTTCGAGGAAGGTCCTGAACATAAAGTAAATTCTCATTTTCGAGGAAGGTCCTATACATAAAGTAAATTCCCATTTTCCAGGAAGGTCCTGAACATAAAATAAATTCCTATTTCCCGGAGGGTCCTAAACATAAAGTAAATTCTCTGATATGTTTTCCCAACGGCTGCTGAACTTAATGAACAGAACTTTTCCCCTGTTTCATCAAAGAAAATTTTTTAGTTGAAAAATTAGTGGTGGCTTGCAGTACTCAGCTTTCCAGACATCTGTTGCAGCACTTTTTTCTTTCATCTTTGCTTTAGATTACCGACATTTTCCCCTATATTTTTCCCTCATTGAACAAAACCCAGATTATGGAAAGTGACCATGATTCAAACACCGAATATCTATTTTATAGTGCCCCTAAGATGCACCTTTTGAAACCTGATTATTTCCACGCATCCAAGAACCTGTTGGTTGATGAACTATCTTTGTTTTGTTTTGAATTATGATCATGTTTCTTTCATGTTCTGGTCCTTGGCTTCTCCTCATACAATTGGTAAGACTGGTAGCAAGTTTTGAAATCCTTTCTCACTTGTTTTGACACAAACTTGACTCAAAATATAAAGAAATGATGGTGACTTTTATTTTGATAAATGACTTAAAAAGACAAAAATTTGAATATGTAAATAAAAGAAAAGGGCAATGTCCCTCTTTTAAACAAGGAAGAAAACTTATCTGAATGCAGAAACCAACTCATATGATTATGGCATTCATTTTGGATTAAGTCGCCTGATCTTCCTACCCAAACTTCCCATTTGTTGTTGATTTCGTGCCTTTACCACTGAGTCGCTTCTTCAAACCTACTGGACTCATACACCTCATTCAATTGATGACATCTTGAAAGATTTTTGCCAACAAGCCTCTTTCTTTTTATTTCCCTCAAACTCGCTATCACCTTACGGTGCCCGTAGGGGTTTTCACTAATAAGACTCTATCATTTATTATCTCTCTCAACTCACTATCGCCTTATGGTGCCCATGATGGTTTTCACCAATAATACTCTCTCATTTCTTATTTCTCTCAACTTACCATCATCTTATGATGCCCGTGAGGGTTTTCACCAATAAGACTCTCTTATTTTTATTCCTACATGTTGTCAATGATAATGCAGAAAATTTAATGCCAAAACATTTTCATATATCCTTCACATGTTCAGCCTCATAATTCTCAAAGATTGATTCGATGTTCTTTCTTTGGTTGTAACTTGGCTTTTGGACAAAGCTAGAAAGTAAAAGATGGAAAGAGGCTCAAACAACACTTAAAGTGGGGTGGGACTTACAACTTTTGGAATCGACTCAAACAAAAAAATTAACTCATGCCTAGTTTTGTTGACTGGGTGACTCTAAATTATTTACTTGGTTAGACGGAACCCCAAGTAGGACAGCCTACATTCTCACTCCCGAGAGAGGAGAATCAGGTCACACGTAGTTTCATCAGCTTTTTTTTTTGTTTTGATTTGATTTCTCTCTTTTTTTTGTTTTATTTTCCTCTTTTTTTTATACTATTTCTTTTATTCTTCTTTTCTTGACCCTTTATCTTTGACTCTGTTTTAATCCAAAAGAGGGATATGAAAGAAAATAGAACTAAGCTCAAATGGGGTAAACAAAGGATGACACAATGTTTGGATAGCAGAATGAAATGTCTTCATCATATCAATCTTCAAAATGCAAGTACTAAACATACAATAGGACAAACAAGGGATAAAATATCATACATAATATCTTTTAACTGCATCAGCATTGATAGCCATTTTTGCCATTTTGCCTTCCATGTCTGTCAAATATAAAGCTCCATTGGGCAACACTTCTTTACAATAAAGGGCCCTTGCCAATTTAGGGAGAACTTGCCTTTGGCTTTAACCTGACAAGGGAGGATACACTTCAATACCAATTGACCAACTTCAAAATGTCTGGGACGTACCCTTTTGTTATATGCTCGAGCCATTCTCTTCTGATACAATTATCCATGATATATCGACGTCAGCCTTTTTTCATTAATCAAATTTAACTATTCTAGTTGGTTTTTAACCCACTCATCATTATCAATCTCTGCTTCCCTAATGACTCGAAGAGTGGGAATTTCTACTTCTGCGGGAATGACTGCTTCTATCCCATACACCAATAAATATGGAGTTGCCCCTGTTGAAGTGCGAACAGTAGTATGAAAACCTAGCAATGTAAATGGTAACTTCTCATACCATCGTTTAGAACCTTGTATCATTTTCCCCAGTATCTTCTTGATATATTTATTGGCAGCTTCCACAGCGTCATTTGCCTTTGGACGATATGGAGTGGAATTTCGATGCGTGATCTTGAACTGTTGACACACTTCTTGCATCAAATAACTATTGAGGTTGTCCGCATTATCTGTAATGATCATCTTGGGAATTCCACATCTACAAATGATGTTAGCATGTACAAAATCCACCACTGCCTTTTTGGTTACTGACTTGAAAGTTACTGTTTCTACCCACTTTGTGAAGCAACCAATGGCCACTAAAATGAATCTATACCCATTTGACACTTTCGGATCAATCAGTCCAATCACGTCCATCCCCCAAGCTATAAAAGGCAATGGAACAGACATTGCATGTAACTAGCAGGAGAGTAATGTATCAGATCACCGTGTACCTGACATTGGTGACAGTTCTGAACGAAACGAATAGAATCCCTCTCCATAGTAAGACAATAATAAGCCGCTCAAAGTATCTTCTTTGACAAAACATAACCGTATATATGAGGCCCGCATATTCCAAAATGTACTTCAACCATGATTTTGGAAGCTTCTTTTGCATATCTCAAGAGTCCCAGATCAGGGGTTTTCTTGTACAAGATTCCCCCACTCAAGAAAAATCCACTAGCCAAATGCCTAATAGTCCTCTTTTGATCACTGGTGACATGTGTTGGATATTCTCCTGACTGCATGTATCTCTTAATATCAAAAAACCAAGGTTCACCATCGAGCTCTTCCTCAACTGAATTACAATAAGCATGTTGATCATGACTCTATATATGCACTAGGTTGATGTAGGATTTATCAGGATGTTAGAGCATTAAAGAAAAAGTATCCAAAGCATCAGCAATCTCATTGCGAATTCTTGGAATATGCCTAAACTTTACTTACACAAACCGTTAACGTAGATCTTGCAAGCATTGTTGATACGGTATGAGCTTTAAATCTCGCTTCTCCCAATCGCCTTGAATCTGATGGATGAGAAAATTTGAATCCCCCAACAATAATAGTTCCTGGACTCCCATGTCAATAGCTAACCTCAAGCCCAGAATACAAGCTTCATATTCTACCAAGTTATTGGTACAACAAAATCGTAGTTGCGCTATTACTGAGAAATATTACCTTGATTCAGAGACAAGAACTGCACCTATTTCGACTTCTTTCATGTTAACTGTTTCATCAAAGAATAGCTTCTAACTTGGATCAGCAGCTATAATGACTTCATCGACACACAACACCTCTTCATCAAGAAAATATGTCTTTAATGGCTCATACTCTTCATTAATAGGATTCTCAGTAAGATGATCTGCTAAGGCTTGGGATTTCATGGCAGTTTGAGTCACATATAAAATGTCAAACTCGGAAAGTAATATTTTCCACTTTGCCAATCGACCTATCGACATAGGTTTTTGAAAGATATTTTTTAAAGGATCCATGCAGGAGATGAAATAAGTAGTGTAGGACGAAAGATAATGCTTCAACTTCTACGCTACCCAAATTAAGGCATAAAATATCCTTTCAAGAAGAGTGTATTTGGCTTCATATGTTGCGAACTTCTTGCTAAGATAATAAATAGTTTGCTCCTTTTTGCCTGTGACATCATGTTGACCCCATACACAACCAAATGAATTATCCATAAACGATAAGTACAAAATCAAAGGTTTGTCAGGCTCGAGTGGCACCAGTACCGGTGGATTTAAAAGATATCTTTTGATTTTATCAAAAGTTTCCTGACATTCCTCAGTTCACTCGACTACAGCACTCTTCTTCAGCAACTTAAAAATAGGCTCGCATGTGGTTGTGAGTTAAGCAATAAACCTGCTGACGTAGTTCAATCTATAAAGCAAACTCATCACCTCCGTTCTATTCTTTGGTGGCGGCAAATCCTGAATGGCTTTGATCTTGGAAGGATCCAATTCAATACCCCGACGACTAACTAGAAACCCTAATAGCTTTTCGAACGAAACTCTAAATATATATTTTTCCGAATTGAGTTTGAGATTATACCTGCGAAGCCTTTCAAAGAACTTCCTTAGATCTTTAACATGCTTAACCTGATTCTTTCATTTAATAGTGACATCATCAACATAGACTTCAATCTCCTTATGCATCATATCATGAAACATAGTGGTCGCGTCTCTCATGTATGTTACTCCAGCATTCTTCAAATCAAACGGCATCACTCGGTAACAATAAGTTCCTCACGGTGTGATAAAAGACGTCTTCTCTGCATCATCATCATCCATAATGATCTGGTGGTATCCAACATAGCAATCCATAAAAGAGGTAACCTCATGTGTAGCACAGTTGTCCAGTAAAATATGGATGTTGGGCAATGAAAAATCATCTTTCGGACTCCCTCTGTTCAAATCACAATAATCAACACATACTCGAATCTTGCCATCTTTCTTTAGGATAGGAACAATAATGGACAACCAAGTGGGATAACAGGAAACTCGAATGACTTTGGCTTTAAGTTGTTTCATGATTTCCTATTTGATTTTTATACTCACATCAGTTTTAAACTTCCTCAACTTATGTTTAATAGGAGGGAATGCGGGATCGGTTGGCAATTTATGAGCCATTAATTTAGTGCTTAAACCGGGCATATCATCATAAGACCATGCAAAAACTTCTTTACAATCAACTAATACTTAGATCATTTCCTCTTTTAACTGTGCCAAAGCATGTACACTTATTTTAGTTTCCTTAACATCTCCTTAATCTCCCAGATTAATCAGCTCAGTTTCATTTAAATTGGGGTTTGGCTTATCTTTAAACTGTTTCAATTCTTTGCTTACTTTTTCAAATGCATCTTCTTCATCATATTTTGCCTCTTGCCTCATTATATCTTGATTAGATTGGATTTTAAGATTAGGCTAAAAATTCTGCATGCATGTTATATCACTAGAATTAGTATAAAGAGAACTGTATAAAGGAAAGGCAAAACAAAACATATTAGACACAAAACAAAAGAGACATTGCATTTCATTAAAAAGGAAAGATAGAAGGGTTAACATAAACGACAACAGAACATAAATAGGTTAAATTATGAATTAAAACCTTGAAATAACTCGGATAAATAGAAAAAAACAAAATAAAATACTAAAACTCCCTCCTTATGGGGATAAAAGTGAGTTCCCAATTGTTGACCTGTATATCAGGACCTATGAATTGCATATCTTCCTGACTGGTACCTTCCCCCACTTCAACCATATCAACTCCAAGCAATAAGTTTTGGAAATCATCAACTAATTCAGCCTCAAACTCTATAGGCTTCATGACACTGCTCTTGACAAATGACTTACTGAGTAGCGGCACTGGGTGAAGGAGTGACCATGTTTTCTTCTTCCTTTTCTTTGCCTTTTTCTAATCTTCAGCCGTAGGTTTGAATACTAGACCAAAAGTTCCCATAATTTCACTTGGGCATATTAGACGAACTATACCATGTAGAGATACTCCTAAACTATTTCCTGGCTCAAATCCATATTTCAATATCTCATTCACAACCATGACAGAGGTAGAAGATACTTGTGGCCCTGGCATAACCTGCCCTTCGAAGATATGATCCACGATCACTGTATTGAAAGATTGATAGACACATGTCTTCTCTACATTATTTGCTTCAATAAAAGGCATGGGAGATTCTCTGCGGATGACCAAATCTCCTTCCCCATGGATAACCACCTCCTGTTTGTCGTGCTCGAACTTAATCATCTGGTACAATGTAGATGCAAACCCCTAGCCTTGTGAATCCATGGTCTTCCCAACAACAAATTCTAAGAGGTGTCGATATTTAACACTTAGAATTCTATGGCGAATTCAACAGGCCTTATTATCAGCATTAGCTCTATCTCTCCAGGGGAGTATATTTCACCCCCATCAAAAGCTCGGACACACATATTATTGGGTTTAATCCTCTCGACACTGATATTTAACTTTTGTAAGGTGGATATAGGACAAATATTTACGCCAGAACCCCCATCAATCATGATGTGGGTGACATAGAAATTTTCACACTTCACTGTAATATACAGACCCTGATTATGCCCCGTACCTTCTATAGGCAACTCGTTATTGGAAAAGCTAATCCGATTTTCTCAAAGATTTTTCCAATAATTTTCTTGAGTTGATTTACCATGATCTCCCCGGGAACATAAGCTTCATTTAATACCTTCAATATAACATGAAGATATTCCTTAGAATACAATAACAGAAACAAAACAGAAACAAAAGAGAGATTTTAGCCGGAGTCTTCTTCAACTGATCTGTGATTAAATATTTTGGTAATTTCACCTTCCTTAAGAATTCTTCTGCCTCTTCTTCGGTAATAGGCTTTTTGAGAGACAAAGGCATATTCATCACTGGCTTAGGCTTCCTCAAATCATCAGGCATGAAATATCTTCCTGACCGAGTCAAACCTCCTACCTCATCTACTTCTTTCATGATTTCCTTCCCCTGATAAGTCATCACAGTCTGATTATACCTCCAAGGGACCCTTTTCATATAGACTAACAGCAGTTAGGTCACTGGTTTGGTAATAATGGGGGTACTCCTCTTACCATCAAGATAGGCTTGCTCGGAGCTCCTACCACCGTTAACTTGGGCTTGTCATGACTTAGACCAACATCTTTTTCGGCTCCTTTCACAATGATCCCAGATTTTCATGTGTTTTATTGCGCTTTATTTTCCACCTTTTTTTCTTGACTCGATGACATCGCCTTCAACGAATCTGCCATGTTCACTAATTTATCCTCATTAGTTTGTATTCTAACAAAAAGCTTGTAACACATCAACGATTCCTTATCACCATATACCAATTCCAGTATGTTAGTTTTAGTATGGGCTGGAAATGGATTTTGGTTGATGTTTGGGACCTCTAGGGCCTATATCAAAATCTAATTTGCGTTGATTAGATCCTAGATGGGCCTTTTCTAATACTAGCATTTCTTAATATCATGCCCTAGCATGTTAGAATAGTATGCACACCTTAAAGAATAATTAAGATTTCTCAGAGGTGGATTCAAAAGCTTTTCTTGAATTTGGCTTAAGACCTTCATCTTTCTCAACCTATCAAACAAACTAGAAAATGACTCCCCAAGAGGTGTGAAATCATTCTTGGCTAACTTTTCTTTCTTAAACTCAGGACTAGATGAAAACCATATTTGTAAAGGTTTTGGTAATTTTGTGGAGCTGAGAGATGATTTTGAGGAGCTTGTACACGCCACTGTGGGTAAGAAGGGGTTTAGGCATATGGTTGTCCACTATATATTGGGTATGCGAGTGGTGGAATGAAATATAGTGAGTTTCGCAGAGGGTAGTAGTGATAGGGGAATATATAGAGATTAGGCATAGACTTAGGATTAGGATTGGGGGGATATAGTGGGTTTTACGGAGGGTAGAAGTGCCAGGATAATACTGACGTGGAGTGAATCCTGGCGCATGCTTGGTGACTTAATAGGAGCAGAAAATTGCACCTGGGAGAGTGATGGTCAATTAGAGATATTCCCAAGATCTTTTGGAAGTGAAGGAGTAGGCATGCCACTAGTCTATGCTCTATCCAGATCTATCAATTATTGTCTAAGTCTCCTTACCTCATCATTGCATTCTGAACTCTCTTCCCTAGGAACCTGATTTGGGTCAACGAGCAAATTTTTGATATCCCTATTAGCCATGGCAAACTTTGTTTTCGATCTAGTGAAGTAAAGGTGACTTGCCATAGTGATACAAACCAACCACTTTTATCTGAAAGAGCATGCTCATCAAAGACAAAACCCATTAGGATTAGGTTACACAGCAAGCATGGAAATCACATTTCTATATTTGTCCTAAATTCATGCGCATTTATACCAGCCTTTGAGGGTAATAGGGTCATTTAACATCATCCCGTTCTTTCTTTCACATTCACTTGCTTTTTCCTTCCAATTACACCTCGTGTTCTTTCTTTTTTTGCGCTTATTTCTCTCTTCTTTTACATTAGTCTCTCCTCTTTTCTCTTTTCTCTTTTCTTCTCTCAGTATTCACTCTTTTTTTTTCTATTTCCTTTCTATTTATCATTCTATATGGCTTTTGCTATTTTAAAAAGAGGAAAATTGAGAAAAAAACAAAGAACCAAAATGATTAGATCGAACCTAAAGTAGGTTGCCAACGTATCATGTTATACATGAATCAGATCTTGCGTAGATCGGGAGGCATATGCATGAATATCACAAAATTGATGATTTTTATTTTTGATTTTTTTTGATGAAAAACAAAAAACAAACAAAAGAAAGAACAACGAAACATCACTACATTTTCATAAAAGAAACAACTAAACACACTTTGAAATTAAGAAAACCTTAATACTAATCAACAAAGACTGAACAACATTCTAGACCAATATGACAACATACGTAATATTCCTTATAAAGACCCTAATGGTAAAACAAACTTGACACCAATTTAACAAAGACACAACACTGTAAATGGCAAAAAAAAGTAAAGAACTCAAACTAAACAAAAGAAAAGAAATGCTCCTTCAAACCGGTGCTCTGTGTGATGACCCTGACAGAGATGGACCTATCTGTGAAGTTCTTTTTCTCACACTCAAACTTTGTAGCATATCTTGCAAGGATTCTTTGATATTTCAGAAGAAGTTTCTGGCACGTATTCCTGCCTCCTAGGGAGTACACCTGAAAAGACTATTCTGATACCCTTCCACAGTTGTAAGTAAACTTGATCACCCTCACGGTTATCACCTATGCAATATTCCTATATTCTCCCTCTAAGTTATGCTAATAACGGTCTGCTGACACTCCGAGGAATGGATTATAGCCAGATCCATATCTTGGAGTGTGTCCTGGATTGTACAAACCTGTCTTGAGAATATCCATGCCCTGCCATATTGCATTATTCTAGATCTGCTCATCTTTAATCTCACCCCTATCTTGGTCCCCAAATTACTCGACATCCTGTTAAAGGTCCATTATCGACGGAACATCTTGCAATCTACCCAACTGGCGCATTACCCTAAGGGGAGTGTATTATCGAGTACAATTAAGCCCCAACAAAACTAGAAGGGTATGGAGGCTATATCCAACCAAGATTACTTTTGGATAGAGCCATAGGTGGGTCCACAGGATATTGTCATCTGTTCTTGATACGATAAATTCAACCCAAGCGTCGACTCCTATGGGAAATGAGAATTTTGCAAAGCACATTCTATGTTCTATGGTTTCCACTCGACTGGGCAGACAACGGTAAATCACGTCTGATTTAAGCAAAGGTTCGGCATGCAGATGCTAAATCACCCATAGTTGTAATTCTAGGTTGCTCCCCTCAAAAAATTGCATACCCCCTTTTACCTTGGTCAAAGCTTTGTATATAACCACAAAGATCATGGGTACAATAGTGACCTTGTCTTCCTTATCCTTGTTAAATAAGGCCATAGCTACAGTTTGTAAATGAGTATTAATACGCCTATCTACCAAGGGGAATACCAAATCTCCTGACAAAACAAAGGCGAAGACCTCAAGGCGACGTTTTTTCCAATTCTTCTTAGTTGTATAAAATTCATCCCAAAAATAATTGAAACCGTCTGGGAGGCTAAACTAAGCATACAAGTAACCGAAAGACATCCAAGATTAGTTAGGACACCCTAGATGGTCATTAAATTTTAATCCATTATAGTGGAGAAACCTATTGGGAGAATGACACTGCGCTCGAATCATCGTCTTTTTAATGTAGGGTAATTTGAATAATCCGGATATTTTCGCCAGGGTAGGAATCATTTCACAACTCCAAAACCTAAAAACTAGACAAGTTGGATCCCAAAAATTCAATACAACCTCGACCAATTTTTGACGAGGCGTAATGGACAGGAGAGAAGTGAGAGTGCCTAGCTTTTTTGCTAACTCCCATTGTTAGACCTAGTTAAACATGCCCCACCATTTGATTAACTTTTTAGGCACCTTGACAACCATCCGGACTCTAGACTTTGTGGATAGATCCATCCTGGAACAACACATAGGACATTAACTCGAACATTCAATAAGACAAGAAAAGGTTCCCAACCCTTAGAATTTTGGACGCGGACATGTGTCGAAGAGGCAGACCACTTTATAACTCAAATTCATCGAATGTTATGGCTATGAGAAATCAAATTACTTTGCTAAAACCAGCTAACAACACTGGACTTAGAGGAGACAGGCCATGGGCTAGGACTAAAACAAAGACTAAAATAAAGGGTTACCGGACCCACCAAAGGTTGCCTACGTATCCCGCCCTGAAGGATGAGAATCAGGTATGCGTAGTTTGTCCAAATTAGATAATTTAAGGATTAAAATGAACTATGACTTGACTTGAGAGACGCAATTACAAACGGAAGATGAAAATAAAATATTTTGGGGGTTCTAATTATACACTTCATATAAACATGAAACCAATAACTATTGAAAGGAAAATCTTTTTGGTATTTTCATTTTATGAAATGGACACTACTACTATTTTTTGAATTTTCTTTTATAAAAAAAACTCCTAAATAAAATCTTTGAATTATGAATGCATAAAAAGGAGATAAAAGAAAAATCTTTTTGATGTTTTTGGTTTTTGAGTAAATGCGTGAAAAAGGTAAGAAAATATTTTTTTGAATTTTTGGATTGTGAAAAATAAAAGTCATAAAGAACTCTAAAAAAAACTACGAAACTCTTTTTTTCACTCATTTTTCTCCTTTTTTTTCAACAATTTCTTGCCTACACATGTTTTTTCCCAAATCAGTCAGTCAAATGACCACGTTACCCTTAAAAAATACAACATTTAGCACGTAGGCATGCTTTAGAGGTAATTTTCCTACAATGAACCAAGTGGGTCCCACTAGGTCCTAATATGATGCAGATAAGCATGACCTAAAGGTTGACCTACGCTACGGTTTACTAACTAGGCTATTCGGGGGAGTGTATGGTCGATAGTGGCTACTTTAGCTTTCCACCAACCCCATACCAGCCAACGGCTCCCCCACCTAAAATAAGGGTGACTCAACTAGAGGTCATGTACATATCGTGTACTAGACTTGTTGCAGAAATAATGACTCGGGTTATGCAAATAATGTCAGATATAAAGCGGTAACACATAAGATGAAAATGGTAAACACGTAGCACTTAGGCACTCAACAATGATTAAAAAAAGTACATACAATAACATAAACAATGTCCATACACCCACAATACCAAACTAAGCCAATATAATTCCAGAATAAGCTCGAATTTAGAAAAAGGCCCCCAGGAGAGTCGCCAGAGCTGTCACACCCTTTTTTTAACCCGAGAAGATTAATTTTAAGGTTGAAAGGGTTTTTATTACTTAAAATGACAAAAATGAATATTTGTTTCAAAAAAAAGATTCATTTCACAATTAAATTCAGAGTCACCACTTGGCATAATTTGGTGTGCCAAGTCACCTTTAAAAAATCCTTTTTGAAATAACTTGACTCTTTAAAATTGGTTTGCGAACAGAGATTCCAGCTAAGAAATTCTATTGATCGAGGGGAAGGTATTAGGCACCCCTCGATCCCATGGTTCGACCACGATCGCTTGGTAGAACGTATTGGCTAATTTGACATTGCGAATGTATAAACCACACAAAATCACATAAAATAATCAATCAAACACAAAAAAATAAAACAAATTCAAAATATATTTTTCAGTCCAATTATACAGTCCAAAGTAAAAAAATGCAAAAAAAATAAATCCTATTCTAATCTAACTAATCCTAACTACACTCCCGTGCTTTACCCGATGCCTTGGGCCTTCATCACAAACGTCTTTCGCCGACATAATATATTGGGGCATTCCCCGGTGAAAAATACAATGTCTCGAAGCATTCCCTGGCTAAATAAATACATCAGAATTAAATACGATAAACAAGAAAGAAATATTCACACGCATATTCCAACATTCAACCAAACACAAGTTATAAATTTTCCTACCCGAACCTGTACTGCCTATCCATTTCAACATATCATAAATCTATCACAATCCAACAATACTCATGCTTATTTGAAATATAGCGAATCGACAACAAACCAAAATTAATCTGCATTCAACTTTTATCAATTTCTTAATCCCGCCCCCCAAACTTTATTTTTTTATCATTCACGCCATCAAAATTATTCAAATTTATTTTAGATATCGCCAAAATAGCATCGTTAAGCACATAATCATAATATCAATAAAATCCAACAAGCATGATCAACCCTACACATAATCAGAAACAATTCAACAAAAATCAAGATAAAGTGAAGAGAACGAGTCACGGAAATGGATCTCAATAGAACATGCTTTCATCATTAATAAAGAAATCTGAAACGGGAATCCCCACGATGAGCAATCCAAATTAGTAACCCGAGATCACCAACTGGACATATTTTAAACCAAGAATAATACCTCAATATGAAAACCAAATTTCAAATATTGACATGACTTAGTCCCAAACACCCCTAAAACATGATATCAACAATGAATCCCATAATAGATGAACGCAAAAGCTCCCTAAAATATAATAGAAAATTGAACACCCACACGATTCAAACTTCAGTGAGCTAATAGTGGCTAAAAACTGACAAAACTAGGTTAGATTTTGGAAAATCTATGACATTTGATTTTTTCCAGTGACTCAGTCAAAGAACACAAAGAAACAATAAAGAACTTTTGGAGATTTCAAATATATGGTGATTTCAAACCTGTAACGCCTAAGAAACTGACCTGAATGACCATCTTCGGCGATGGGTACGCTGGAAAACTCAAACCCTCTATTCCCCCTCTCGATCTCCTCTCTATCTCTCTCTTTGTGACTCTCTCTTTTCGTTCTACTCTATTCTTCTCTCTGTGTGTGTGCGATTTAGCGTGTAGATGTGTGTGTGTGTGTGTTGCAAACAAGAAGAAAACAAGAGAAAAAATGGTGTTTCTATTATTTCTATATCTCCCTCTGTCTCTTTGTTTTTCTTTCTCTCTCTCTATCCGTATATCCCAAAATGGAAAAGAAAATATTCCTTTTGTGTTTTTGTGCGCTCCCCTTTTTTTTTCTTTTCTCTTTTTTTGTTGTATCCTATGTGGATGTGTATTATTGGTGGCTTGTGGGAATATGTGTGTGGCATGTGGAAAATTTAGTGTGGCGTGTGGAAAGATGAGTGTGGCGTGTGGAAAAATAAGTATAGTGTGTGCTTTTTGTATCTATCCAATAGAAAATAAAGAGTGAGGTGTTGAGGTGGCATGGTGAGGTGTCAAAAGTACTATGTATTTAATTATTTTTATTCTTTTTGGGGGAAAATTATCAACTAAAAAAATATGATAAGATAAATAAAAATGAGTAAAAAAACATTTGGAGAGGGATAAAATTATGTTTCTACACCTATGATAGTATTTCTAGCGAGTTTAACCAGATACAGAGTTTTGTAAAGGGTTTGGATATCTCTATTCAGTTGGCTACATCTCAGATGGTCGTGTTTAGGGCTTCTTTTCAAAGTATTATGGATCATGCTAAGATGACAGAGGGTATTCTTAGTGTATCTCAAGGAGGCACCAAGAAGGCACGACATTTTGTGAGTTCAGGAGTTAGACCTCTCAAGGCTGAGATTTTAGAGGTTCTCGTGGATACCATGGTAGGCTAGTGTAGGTGAGTTTATAAACTTCAAGTGATAGATCTTCTAGTTCAACAGTTCTGGGTGGCCATTTAGGCTCAGTTGTATATTTTCTTATTGAGACTGGTCGTAGAGGTTGCTATATATGTGATAAGATTGGCCATGTGGCTAAGGACTGTCCCCGTCAGGTGATTCAAGCTACTCATATTTTAGCTGTGAGAGGTAGGGGTTCTACCAAAGGTGCAAGAGGTAGAGATGGTAGAGCCCATGTTGGTGGTCGTGGGGCTACACAGTTAGTTGGTAGAAGTAGACAGTGTTATGCTATACTAACCAGACTTGAGGCAGAGGCTTCTGATATTTTGCTTACAGGTATCATCCTCGTTTGTTTCAAACCTACACATGTATTATTTGATCCCGAATGGACTTTCTCCTATGTGTCTGTGTATTTTTCTTTGGGTTTTAATTTTATTAGTGAGCCTTTGGCCATGCCTATTTGTGTATCTACCCCGGTAAGTGGTTCTTTAGTAGTGGATCGAGTGTACCGATATTATGTTGTGACTTTTATTGGGCATGAGACTTTTGGTAGACTTGCTTGTGTTAGATATGGTTGATTTTGATAATTATTTTGGGTATGGATTGGTTGGCTCCTTATCATATTGTCTTAGATTATTTTGCTACCACTGTGACTTAAGCTTCACCGGGTGTGCCAAGGATAGTTTGGAAAGGTACACTTTATTTGGGTCCTAAGAGGATTATATCTTATGTTAAAGCTTGTAAATTGGTTGAGCGGGGATGTTTATCTTACTTGTCCCATATTCATGACACCATTGTTGTTTCTCCTTTTTCCTTGAATTTTGACCGTGTTGTCCATGAGTTTATGGATATGTTCCCTACGAACTTGTCTGGTATGCCTCCAAATTGAGATATTGATTTTAGTATTAATGTTGAGCTGGTCACCAAGCCCATTTTCATTTTTCCTTATAGGATGGCCCTAGCAGAGTTGAAGGAACTGAAAGATCAGTTGCAGGAGTTGTTGGATAAGGGATTTATCCGACCTAGTGTTTCACCTTGGGGTGCTCCTGTCTTGTTTGTGAAGAAAAAAGATAGGTCTATACGGATGTGTATTGATTATCAACAGTTGAATGAGGTAATGGTTAAGAATAAGTATCATCTTTCTAGCATCGATGATTTATTTGATCAGCTTCAGGGTGTAACGGTGTTTTCAAAAATTGATTTGACTTTTGGTTATCACCAGTTGAGGATTAAAGCTTTGAATATTTTGAAAATAGCTTTTCCGACTCGATATGGTTATTAGGAGTTCTTTGTCATGTCTTTTAGGTTGACCAATGGCCCAGCCGCGTTCAAGGAGTTAATGAACCGAGTCTTTAGACCGTATCTTGACTCCTTTGTTATCTTATTTATAGATAATATCTTGGTGTATTCCAAGAGTGAGGCTGAGCATGAGGAGCATTTGTGGATTGTGCTTTAAAGATTGAGGGGTAAGAAGTGTTATGCTAAATTCTCTAAATGCGAGTTCTGGTTGGAGTCTATTTCTTTCTTGGGTCATATGGTGACTAAGAAAGGTATTATGGTTGATCCAGCTAAGGTTGCAGCAGTTCGTGATTGTACTAGACCTACTTCACCTACCGAGATTCAGAGTTTTGTTGGCTTGGTGGGTTATTATCTGAATTTTGTTGGGGGTTTTCATCCATTACATCTCTATTTACTAAGTTGACTCAGAAGAAGATTTTCTTTTAGTGGTCTGATGCTTGTAAGGCAAGCTTTCAAAAGCTCAAGGATTTTTTTACTTCAGCTCCTATCTTGAATTTGCTCAAGGACGGCGTAGGTTTTACCGTCTTTTATGATGCTTCGGGTGTTGGGTTAGGTATTGTGTTGATGCAGAAGGTCAAGGTAATTTCTTATGCGTCTCGTCAATTGAAGCCTTATAAGAGGAATTATCCTACCAATAATTTAGAGTTGTAAGAAGTTGTGTTTGCCTTAAAGTTGTAGAGGAACTACTTGTATGGAGTCCTTTTTGAGATCTTCTCAGATCATCATAGTCTTCAGTACTTCTTCATCGGCGATATCTTCATATGAGGCAGCGCCGTAGGTTTGAGTTGCTTAAGGATTATGACTTGACTATTCTCTATCATTCGAGTAAGGCTAATGTGGTTGCAGATGCCTTGAGAAGGAAGTCTACTAGCATAGGTAGCTTGGCACATCTTTTGACCCAGGAGAGGCTTTTGGCCTTAGAGATTCAGGTTTTAGCTAACTAGATGGTTAGGCTTGATATTTCAACACCGAAATATGTTTTGGCATTTGTGGAGGCTACATCTTCTTTGATGAAGCAGATTTGAACTCATTAGTTTGACAATGTTGGATTGAGGTTGATTCGCGATAAGATGTTGAGTGGGGAGGCTAAGAAAGCCTCACTTAATTCAGATAGAGTTTTAACGATTGGGGACTGAGTTTGTGTGCCGAGAGTGGTGATTGGATTAGGTTGATCTTGGAGAAGGCCCATTGTTCCAAATATTCTATCCATCCAAGGGTGACCAAGATGTATTGTGATTTAAGACAGCACTACTAATGGGGTGGTATGATATGAGACATAGCAGATTTTATAGCTCATTTCCTTTATTACCAGCAGGTGAAGTCCAAGCATATGAGACCTGGTGGATTCTTCATAGGTTGTCCATTCTCAAGTAGAAGTGGGAACGGATCACTATAGACTTTGTGACTGGTTTTCCTCGTATATCTCATATGTCTAACAATGTTTGGGTCATCGTGGATCGATTGACCTAATCAACTCATTTTATATTGATTCAGGTCTCATTCAGTGCTGGGAGATTGGCTCGTATTTATATTCATGAGATTGTGCATCTGCATAGTATGCCAGTATCCATTATTTCATATCGAGGTTCTATGTTCACAACTCACTTTTAGAAGATGTTTTAGGATGAGTTGGGTTCTCGAGTTGATCTTTGCATATCATTTCACCCAAGACTGGTGGCCAGTTAGAGCGGACTCCTCAGGTTTTAGAGGATATGCTCCGCGCATGTGTGAGGGATTTTGGTGGCCAGTGGGAGCAGCATTTGGCTTTAGCAGAGTTTGCATATAATAATAACAACCATTTCAGTATTGATATAGCTCTTTTTGAGGCATCATATGGTAGGATTTGTCACTCTTCAGTGGATTAGTTTGATATTTTAGAGATGAGACCTCGAGGTGCAAACTTTCTTTGTGAGTTTTGGCATAGAGTCTGGGTTATTTAGGATAGACATAGAGTGGCTAAGAGTAGGCAAAAGTGCTATGCTGATTGTAGACTTCATGCCTTGAGATTTGGTGTTAGTGATCGTGTTTTCCTTTGAGTTTCAGCCATGAAGGGTGTGATGAGGTTTGGGGAGAGGATCAAGCTTAGCCCCAGGTATATTGATCCATTTGAGATTCTTCGGACTGTTGGTGATGTGGATTATGAGTTGGCTTTTCCCCTTGATCTATCAGTTGCTCATCCAGTTTTTCATGTTTCTATGCTTCATCATTATATTCCAGATGAGTCTCATGCCATTCATTGGGAGTCGGTTCAATTAGATGAGAGGTTGTCCTTTGTTGAGGAGTCGGTTTCCATTTTGGCTAGGGATGTTAGGCGATTATGCTTTAGAGTGATCCTTGTGGTTTAAGGTCTAATGGCGACATCGACCTGCAGATAAAGCTACTTAGGAGGTCAAGTTTGATATGCGTAGTTCTTATCCTCAGCTCTTCATTGATTCAAGTATTTCCTTGCCTTGGTTCGAGGACGAACTAGATTTTTAGTGGTGGATGATGTAGCAACTTAAAAATTTGATGATATATGTGATATTTATGATTTTGTATGATTTGACCATTTTACCCCTCCTCATAGTTGCATTATGATATTTCTGGGGTGTGAGAGTGATTGACATTATTTTCGATGTATTTTGGTATCATTTATGAAATATTGTGGTTTTTGATGGCTTCGAGAGCCTTATTTTGGACTTATGTGGATATCTTTTGATCCGTGAGATGGATGGCCAAACAAACTGTGCCAGCAGCTTTAGAATATCGATTTTAGGCTGGTTAGACCTTTTATTCAAGTCCCGGTGCACCCGAGCTCATTTCGACCTATTGGTCGAAAAGTTGAAAAATTAGAAATATGGGTGTGGGACCCACATTTGATAGAAATGACCTTGGATGGAAAACCTGACTTCTCCAGCAGATTTGAAATATTGATTTTAGGGTGTTAGCATATTTGGTATGATTTTACGACTTTTAAATCTCATTTCGACCCTCAGTTTAGAAAATTGTGATTTCAAGTTTCGGGGGTCAACTTTGTGAAAATGATATTTTTTTCAAAAATATGACTTCACCAACATGTTCGGAACGTCGAATTTAGTTTGGTTTCATATTTTGTTTGCGTGTTTTGGACTCCGAACGAATTTCAGGCACCCCATTGAAGTCCGATCGGACTTAAAAAATGAAAATCTGGTGCAAATAGCAGATTTTGGCTATAAAAACAGCTTTTTCACTATTTTTGACCCATTTTGCTCATTTTTCAGCTTGGTTCTTAGGAGTTAAACCCTAAAATAGTGTGGGAGCTTAAAAATAAAGTTTGTGAGAGCTTGCAAAGCTAGATTAATACATTTTTATTTGTTTTATTACGGATTAAAGGTAAGAATTCACCTTTTTCTTAGTAATTTGTTGATTAATTTCTCAAAACTCCAAAAATCTTAGGGCATGATTTTAAACCCAAATTTCACTCCTTTTCACTTGAATAATATTTTTATCTTATAATTACTAAATTTTCATCAATTTAACCTTCAAAACAATTTCGATTCTTGATTTTAACCCAAATTTCAAAGATTTTACCAGGTAAACCTCAAAAATGGTTTTTCTTCGATTTGAACCCCATTTTTCACTTAGTTTAACTTGGTTTTTCAGCTGTAGGTTCCTAAAAATATGGGAAACATATTTTTGAAGTAAAGTTCTGATTTTGCCTTTCTATTTTAAAATATCCTTTTGATCTCAAACCAAAAGTAGTCAATATGGGTGTCATTGGTTATGTTTTGATGCGTAGATTTCATATTTGATGTTTCTAGTGAAGTTTGGGATTGTTCCTGAAAAGTAAGATCACAGGTTTAAGTGTAGCGGACTAGTTTTGTCTTTGAGGTAGGTTATGGCTTAATTCTTTCAGACTGGACTGGGTAGTAAGTGATGGTACAAAATGCATGTTAAGGGTGGAAACTAATCATGAAAAATATATATATATATCTATGTGTTGTACCCGTGTGGGGGCTTATATGTTATATAATTGTCGAAATTAAGATATTATGTGATATGTGTGACTGTATGGAATCCTATGTGATATTAATAGCCTTGCTTACATATGAATAATTTTATTATGTTGTTAAACTACTTCATGTGGTACCATTAGTGTATTATGATTATATTCATATTTTATTGGCAAATGATACATGTGAAAATTAATGGATGATACGAAAATAATGAATGAATATTGGCTCATGTGGTTGTGGAAATGTATCATTGTGGTTGGTTGTGAAAATATATCATGTGGTTGTTTGTGGAAATACTCATTGTGATTGGTTGTGAGCATTACATCTTCATATCATACTCATTCATGAAACATTGGTACCACCGTGGCAACATCTGAGAAACACCGGCATTACCTTTTTAAGAGATATTGTAACACCTCATAAAACCCTTTTCAAGGATGTGCCGGAAAGGAGATATGAGATATATGGATTGTATACAGGTTGGTGAACCCCCCATGGGTCCTATGTTGGGAAGCTTTAGCTCCGTAGGTGTATATGGGGATTGTGCGATGATCTCGGAGGTTGTGCGGCGACCTCATGCAACATTATCATCATCATCATCATCATACACATTGCACTTACTTTATTGTGTTATGTTGTGTTGTATTGGCATATTGACTTATCATATATGTATTTATCGTATCTTCTTTTACTTTTATTTGATGATCTTGTATATGCATATTCCCCCGTGTTCTTCTTTTATGTGATATAATACGTATTTTTGTTCTATTTTGGTGTGATATTGCAATATATGTGAGATATATTAGAACTGTTAGTGCAAGCGGTGTGGACTACCGTTGTGGGACATTTTCTGATTACAGGTAACGTGCCCTTAGTGTATATTTTGTATGCTTTATTTATTACTTTGCTTGATCGGTCTATGATACCTACTGAGTACAAGTGGATCATACTCATGCCTACTGCGTCCTTTAGGTGTAGGTCTTAGATCGAGTGCGCCTCAGCTTGATTGACTAGGGCAATTGTTGGAGCTTTCAAGATAGCGGTTGGACATTCATACGTCTGAAGTTCACCTCTATCTTTTCATAGTAGTTATGTCTTCATTAGTATTCGGAGATAGTTACTATTTCTTTGTGGTTATTTTTTCTGATGTATTTGACTCTTGGATTGTATTAGTAGTTCTTACACTATTGATACCTAGTTTTAGGCATGATTAGTATTTTGGATAAGTTTTTTACGATTGTTATGATTACTTGTATGGTTCAACTTCATTCTAGAAGCCTTACTTTGGGATATTTCTGTCTTTTTCTCTTTTCATATCAGTTTGGGTGATAGGCTTATTTGTCAAGGTACGCCGCGAGAAGTGTCATCATGACCCTCGTTTTTGGGTCGTGACATTGTTTTTGTGAAAAATGATTTGAAATTATAGGGTATTTATAGGAAAATTTTTGAATTAAAAATTCTTTTTTTTTAAAAGGCAACTTTGGCCAAATGGCCATTGGACCCAAACAACATTATAGCCGTTGGGCCAACGGTCCATTTGACCGTTGGACAGCAACCCACAATTGCCAATTTGCCATTATTTAAAAACAAATAAGCAACCTGGCCAGTTAACCGGTGGGCTTGGTCTGGGTTTGGAACTAGGTCGGTCCACCGGGCCTGCCAACGTAGACGCCTCAGCTCGGGACTGATAGCCCTGTACCCTGGAGGCCCAATAGGCTGGGTCAAATCAGGTCGTGCCCTCTAAATGGGTCGAACTTATCGAGCTGAAATGGGCCAACCCGGCCTGCTTGACAGGTTTAAATTGATGGTAACCTCAATAAGTATTGAACATTTATATCGTTGACTGACAACTTGAGGTGCATTCAAGATTTAAATTTGGTCAATTCAACTTTTTAACGCTTAACTCAATTTCTTGTACTTTTGAATGTATCAGCTCAAATTTAATATTTGTTGATAATTTAGTGCCAGCTTTAATTTTTTTTCGTATATAGTATATCAATATTTTGTGTTCGAATATACTTAAAGTGATTTGAACCAGCCATTTTTTAGTTGCATAATCCCCCTTTAAGAGCTACATGAAAGTATAAAGATTTAGCAAGACCTTGCATTAGTCTTACCGCAAAAAAATTCAAATAAAAGTTATATCATAACACGTGTCAGATCCGATTCTTTTCATTGATTTTTCATTTTGTTTTTCACTTATTAATTAATTGAACATAATCTTTACTCTATATTTCCAAGGATCATTACTTATCCACTTAAGTAGTCTTTGTTATTTACAACGTTTTGGGTACAAGAATCTATATAAATGCAACAACAACTTCAACCCAAGTTCAAGTCTAAGACAAGACATTTATGAAGTTCCTTAACACCTTCAACACAAGATTATAAGTAATCTATCCAAGAAGTATGTTATTTTTTAGAAAAGAGATGAAACAGAATTATAAGGCCAAGTCCTCCAACTTCACGGAGTGTCCTTAAGGAATAATTACCCTCATTGTACCCGAGGTTATGGAATCTTCCTCCCAGGATAAAATGGCCTTCAATCCGAACAATAGTGTTACCTCAATTGTTGGATTCAACGAACTCACTCAACATCTTAATGATCACACAGAGTTTTTGTATAGAAGAATAGTATTTTTGTTGTCAAAAATTATACCAATACCTCAGGATTATATCGGGTATTTATAGCCTTTAATGTATCCTTTTAGAAAGGATGTATTGGTTCAGCAGAAAGGCACCTTTTCAGCAGCAGTCACGTCCCTGTGCCTAGTCTGTGCTAGATATGAGCCTGTTCTGCGCCTACAGGTGACATTTGGCATATTCCAGTAGCTTCTGTGCTACATCTGTGCCCACAGGTCGCGTACCTGTGCTGTGTCTGCGCCCACAGGTCACCCTACAGCACAAAACAGTGTGCCTTTTTCCTCAAAGGGTCGCATCCCTTCGTGATGCGTTGCGTATGTGTCTGCATGGCATCAAAAATGTGCCCACACTTGGAGAAAAATAATACTATCAGATTTTGGATTAAAAATTTCACTTGTGAACAAGTTTCAAATAAATTTTATCTGAAAATTAGATCTCATAGATCAATCATTTTCCAAATCCAAATGCGAAGCCGAGCCAGCGGGCGACGACGATGACGGCCCGAGGCACCACCTTGTTCTTGCCTCACATCCATGTGGAGTTAGTGTTTCTCATTATAAACACTTACAAGTTCTCTTCTCCCACCAATGTGGGAGAATTAGTGAACTTTCCTTTAAAAAGAGTAGACTTTCCAATTTGAGAGTAAACTTTCTAAATTGTTTTCTCTCATCCCCCCACCATTTTTTTCTTCATTTTCCATTCACATATACACCTTGAACCCAACAATCCCCACATGAATGGAAAATGGCTATCTTTTGAAGAAATTTATGGACAAGCATGTGATCATTTAGCAAAGGCTAATTGCATCTGGATAAGTAGGTTTCCCTTTGAACTTTCCGTAGTGAACATGTATCAGATGCACTCGGTCAATCGTTAGATTTAATATCTTTCAACCGTCAAGATTTAATGTACACATAGACAACATATGTCATACAACCAGCCTTTTACTGTTTATGGTTCTCACGGTTTTGTTCTTTTCATCCATGAATATGTTTCGGTTTCATGAGCGCTTAGAGAATAGGTCTTTACTAACATTCTCTTTGAAGCGGCTTCCACTTTGCCCTCACATAGGTTATTTCTAAACGTTCAATCTTATAGATTAAACTATTTGGTCAAATCTACCAAATTTAGATAATCATTAAAAGACTTTTCAGCTTAAGCCTTATCCTTGTTTACTAAACATTGTCTACATCATGAGAATGGGTTGGGTATTGATAATGTTGAACCTGTCAGACACAACTTTTATTGATCTCTTTGAACCTAGCTCTTGGGATCTCCAGTCTGCTAGGTAGAGTTACCGCCATGCTGATTTGTCCTAGGCCTTAAACCCATTCCCTTAGATGTCCTCTCAACTCATTCTCTAAATAGGCCTTTTGTAAGTGGATCTGACACATTATCCTTTGACTTTACATAGTCAACAGTGATAATTCCACTAGAGAGAAGTTCTCTAATGGTATTATGTCTCCGTCTTATGTGATAAGATTTACCATTGTACACCATGCTACCCGTCCTACCTATTGCTTCCTGGCTATCACAGTGTATACATATTGGTGCCACTGGTTTAGTCCAATAAGGAATATCTTTCAAGAAATTTCAAACCCATTCTGCTTCCTCACCAGCTTTATCCAATGCAATAAGTTCAAATTCCATTGTAGAGCGAGAAATACAAGTCTGTTTGGATGATTTCCAAGAGACTGCTCCTCCACCGATAGTAAATACATATCCACTCGTGGATTTTACTTCGTTCGATACGGTGATCCAATTTGCATCACTATATCCTTCAAGTACCACGAGATATTTATTATAATGCAAAGTGTATTCTTAAGTATATTTAAGATACCCCAAAACTCTTTTCATTGTCATCCAATGAGTTATATTAGGATTACTCGTGTACCGACTCAACTTACTTATAGCGCATGCTATGTCTAGTTGTGTACAGTTCATTATATACATTAAACATCCCAATACTCTTGCGTACTCCAATTGTGAGTCACTTTCACCTTCATTCTTTCGAAGTGCAAAGCTCACATCCAATGGAGTCTTGGAAATATCAAATTCCATATACTTTAATTTGTCAAGTACCTTTTCGATGTAATGAGACTGTGACAATGCCAACCCTTGTGGAGTTTTATGGATTCTTATCCCTAAAATCACATCCACAACTCCAAGGTCTTTCATGTCGAACTTGCTCTCGAGCAATCGTTTTGTTGCATTTATGTCTGAAATGTCTCTACTGATGATCAACATATCATCCACATATAAACACATAATGACTTGGTGATTTGGAGTGTCTTTAATATAAACTAAGGGTATCAAGTAGGCCGGGCTGGGTCAACCCAGAACTGGCCCGTGAATTATATTCGGTTAGTGGTCCGATCCAGATCTGGGCCTGGTTAAACAAGCCGGTTCGGTTCCGAGTCCAACAGTAAAAAAATTTTAAACAACCTTGAACCAGCCCACTTAACCCAACCCGGTTCAACCCACCTAAACCCGGTTAAAAATCTGGTCAAAACCGGTCAAATACCCCAAAAAAAGTTTTTTCTCCAACATACTGTACACTATATATACCCACCTATATACATTTTAAATACGTTAAAAAATAGATATACACGATATATATAGTATATACTATATTATTATTTAAAAAATATATACGCAATTACACATGTAATCCTATACACGACTATAGGTTAGTTAAATATATATACTACTCTAAATAAAACATATACTACAAGATATATACTACAATATAATGATATATATACTAATTTATAAAACATATATTCATATACACATGTATACGTTAAATATCTACGTCTATAGAATGGTATATACACATATATACGTACCATTTAATATATACATACTACTTTAAATAAAATATACTACAATACATGTACTACAATATATACACATACTATATATATAGTTCTATACTAATTTGTAAAACATATACACACGTATACGTTAAATATATACATCTATAGAAGATATATACACACATATATACGTACCATTCAATATATACATACTACTTTAAAAAATATACTATAATATATCAACTACAATGTATACACACGCTATATATAATAGTGATATACTAATTTATATCACATATACACATGTATACATTAAATATATACGTCTATAGAAGATATATACACACATATATACGTACTATTCAATATATACATACTACTTTAAATAAAATATACTACAATATATACACACACCATATATATGGTTATATACTAATTAGTAAAACATATACACATGTATACGTTATACGTCTATAGAAGATATATTATATATACACATATATATGTACCATTCAATATATACATACTACTTTAAATAAAATATACTACAATATATACACTACAATATATACACACTACATATATATAGTGATATACTAATTTATAAAACATATACACATGTATATCCGTACACATATAAAATATATGTACTTCTTTAAATAAAACATATGCTACTTAATATAATAAATTAATAATACTTGATAGTAAATTAGTAATATATTAAAACTAAATATTTTATTTAAATTTGAAATTATAAATTCAATTTAAATTATTAAATGGAAAAAATTACAAAGTAAGGACTAAGGAGTGAATGAATGTTGAATTTTATTGATTGCAAAATGATCCAAAAGTTATAATTTACATAGATGAAAAATTTACAAATTTTGCATCATTTTTTCCAACTCATTCATGTTAATATTAATGGGATCTTGCATAGGATAGTCAAAGTCAACGGGGGCAAAACCATGCATTGGACTTGATTCTGCTGAGTTCTCTCGTGAAGTCATAATTTCTTCAAGTCTCTGCTCGTCCTTCGGCTCCGCTTCCATTCCTTGATTTCTTCATTCTACTCTAATCCAATCTCTAAGGCAAACTAGAACATTTATTGCATTGCTTCCCAATGAATGTCGGTTGTCTCCAAATTATTGTCGTCCCTGACTAAAAGCCCTCTCCGATGCAACGGTTGACATTGGAACATTCAAGATATTGTATTTCACTATTCCTCCACCAATCCAATGTGTTGATCCGTCGTCTGCGATCCTCTATCAGCTTTCGGAGATAATATTTCAGCTCTTCTCGATAAGTTGATATGTAAGCTCCCTCCTCAACACTGTTCCAACAATTTAAATCATAAAAGTACTCAGGAAAACCACTATGTGTTGGACTTTTAGAAAATGAAGGCTCCTCGGGAGGATGAGGAGCGACAGTTGGAGTGATATTTGTAGGTACATCTAAATCAAGTAAATCAGCATAGTGGTTATATAATTTATCTATGTAAGCATTTGTATCACCCATAGCCGTCCACAAATCAGGTTGTTCTTGTTCTTCATCATCAGAGTCATTGTTAGTATTTATCTCTAAGTTAGCATAAATAAGAGTACTAAAGTGGCACATAGTAGTATATTTCATGCACGAATTTAGCATTGCACCAACCAAGTAAATAGAGGGAATCGAAAAAAAATATTTTTAAAATTTAGCAAACATGGCACCAACAACTCTTTGTAACCTTCTTTATTTTTATATTCTTTGAGCAAACCAAAAATATCGGCTATATAGTCTAAAATATTACAAACAATAGGATAATACGCACAGAAAAATTCAACCGTAGCTATATAAAAAATTTTCAAAAACTTAACAAGATCATTAATTACAGCCCAGTCAGAATCATGTAGCATGCAGTAGGCAGAATCAGCAAACGAACCACAATGTTGGTTAAAAGATAGTGTAATAGGAACTCTATATTTATAACAAGTTTTTAAAAAATCATATGTAGCATTCCATCTAGTATCACATTCTTCAGGCATCAATATCGGTGCAAGCCCATTTTGTTCACATTTAAGTTTTAAGTCTTTAATTCTTATTCTACGATTATTTTCTTGAATAAAACCAATGGCAAGCCAAATTTTTTCAATATAAAGTTCAAAAAACTCAAGACCTTCTCTTACAATTAATTTATATATATGACAAGCACATTTAACATGAAAAATTTTAGGTAACGGCGGAGATAGCTTAGATTTTAACTTTGTTATAGCAATTTTGTTATTAGAAGCATTATCAAAAGCAATACATAAGATTTTATTTTCAATACAGTAAAATTCTACAACTTCAGCAATCGAATCAGCAATAAAATTTCCAGTATATTTACGATCTTCATCATATTAAAAAGCAGAATATATTTTTCCATAACAAAATTACTATCTATCCAGTGACAAGTAATGGTTAAATAATTATTTTTATTTATAGCACGACCAAGATCTGAAGTTAGAGATATTCTACATTGAATATTTTTTAACAATGTTGATAAATTAAAATAACATTGTGAATGAAGTCTAAAAATATCGGCCCTACAAGTAGTTCTATGAATATCATTAAACATAGGATTATAAATTGCTTGAATATAATGAATAAAGGCATCAGAAGAAGGAAAACTACAAGGAAAACAACCCACAGCTACCATTTTAGCTATTTCTTTCCGGTCCCTCAATTTATTATACTTCTTCATTACCAAACCGGTCGATGGGTCCATTCTAGTTTGCATTGGCCCACCAACATCTGCACCACCTCATGCAATATTTAACTCTCTTTCATGATTATCACTTATATGTCTCATTAACGTACCCGTACCCCCTTGCTTGCCTCCTCTTTTATGCTTATATAATTGTTGATAAATATTACATTGCACCTCAATATCTGATTTACGGTTAAAAAATTATCATACAATACTAGTTGGTTTACGAGCTTTTGGGGCATGGGAGGACAGGGAGGGAGATTAACCGATTCAAATCTAACATTATCATTTCCTACTGCGGGTATCTCACCAATATTTTCATCATCTTCATCTAAATTAACCGCATCTACTTCATTTTCTTCTTCTATACCATAATCTTTCTGAGCTTCTACATAATCCATATCGTGGGCACCTACACCTAAAGGTATACTTACTTCTTCCTCAAAAGGTTGACTAAGCGGTGCCGGAGGCACACGGGTATATCTACTACTTGAAGTACCTCTACCGCTAGTAATTCGCTTTTTACTACCACTACCACTTTCGAGACAAAAAAATTTAACACCTTTAGTGGAGAGGTTTCTTAATTTATCCATAATATAAATTAAACTAAAAAATTTCAAAATACACAAATATAATAAAATTAAATATTCAACAATTAATACATTAATTAAAAATTAAACGTAAAAGATGAAACGACAATACCAAATTTTGGAGGTATCTAAAGGTTGCGACTTTAGAAACTTTCACTCGTACTTTGTAATCACAAAATTAAAAAATTAAAAAATTAAAGTGAGCACTTTAGAAAATATATACTCCCTCCGTTTCAAAAAGAATGACCTACTTTTCTTTTTAGTCTATTTCAAAAACAATGACCCCTTTCCTGTTTTAGCAACTTTTTAATTTTAACTTTCCAAATGGCATGTTTAAGACCACAAGATTGAAGGGTTTTTTGGTACATTTGACATATCTTTAATTTAACACCACAAGATATAAAAGTCTTCTTTATTTTCTTAAACTCTGTGTCAAATCAAACTAGGTCATTCTTTTTTAAACAGAGTAGAATATTTGAGAATTTTAAGAGAGAATGAAATTTGAGAGAATGAAAAATTGTGTGAAAAATGATTTGAAAGTGTAGGTTATTTATAGAAATTTTTTTGGGTTAAAAAATAATTTAATTGTAATGTATTTTTTTTAATAAAAAGGGCATTATAGCCGTTTTGGCTCCCAACGGCTATATGACCGTAAGGCCCAATGGCCATTTTACTGAAAATCCTTTTTTTAAAAACAAAAAAAAATCCTATCTGGGCCTGTTAACCAGCAGGTCTGGACCAGTTTTGGTCCGGGCTGGGTTAACCAGGCCCCAAAAAAAATAACCCAGCTCGGGACTCGGTACTCTACACCCCGGGGGCTGACCAGGCTAGGTTGGTTTAGGTCGAGTCAAACCAGCGTGTTTGACACCGACGATATAAACACATTTATCACATTCATTAATTTTGAATCCGTTTGCCAACATGGTTTGGTCAAACTTTGCATGTTATTGCTTAGGTGTTTGTTTTAGTCCATAAAGTGACTTAACAAGTTTATACACCTTATTCTCTTTCCCTGGAACCATAAAACCCTCAGACTGTTCCATGTAAATTTCTTCCTCCAATCCTCCATTTAGGAATGCAGTTTTGACATCCATTTGATGGATTTCAAGATCATATACTGCCGCCAAGGCAATTAACATCTGAATTGACGTTATACTCATTACTGGCAAGTATGTATCAAAGTAATCAAGGTCTTCCTTTTGTTTGAAGCCTTTTACAATAAGTCTTGCCTCGTACTTATCAATAGTACCATCAGCTTTTATTTTTCTTTTGAAGATCCATTTAGAACCTAAAGGTTTATTTCATGGAGGAAGATCAACCAACTCCCATGTATGGTTTCGTAATATTGAATCAATCTCACTATCGACTGCCTCTTTCCAAGAGGATGGCTCCAAAGACTCCATCGCTTTCTTAAATGTTTGAGACTCATTTTCTAAGAGAAACATTACAAAATTTGATCCAAACAGAATTGACGTTCTTTGATGTGTACTGCGTCTTGGATTCTCATCATTATGTAAATTCTTACTTGGTTCATCTCGAGGTCGTTTAGACCCTCTACTAGACTGTTCATGTCTAGTTTTATACGGGTAAATATTTTCAAAGAATTCAGCATTATCTGATTTAATTATCATATTTTCATTAATATTCGAATGTTTGGATTTCTGAAATTGACATGCTTTACTACTTTTAGCATATCCTATAAATACACAGTCTACCGTCTTAGGTCCTATCTTAATCCTTTTAGGCATAGAAACTTGGACCTTTGCTAGAGACCCCCATACATTGAAATATTTTAAGTTGGATTTCCTTCCTTTCCATTTTTCATAAGAAATGGATTGTATCTTACTATGGGGAACTCTATTGAGTATATGGTTGGCTGTAAGGATAGCCACCCCCCACAAGTTTTGTGGTAAACCTGAACTTATAAGTAAGGCATTCATCATTTCCTTCAAAGTTTGGGTTTTCCTTTCCGCAATTCCATTAGATTGAGGTGAATACGGGGATGTAGTTTGATGGACCATTCCATTCTCTACACATATTTTGGCTAAGGAAGATTCATATTCTCTGCCCCTATTACTTCTTATCGTTTCTATCTTTTTCTCTAATTGATTTTCAACTTCAGTTTTGTATTGCCTAAACACATCTATTGATTTATCCTTACTATTTAGCAAATAGACATAACAATATCTCGTGGAATCGTCAATAAAAGTTATGAAATATTTCTTCCCACCACGTGATGGTGTTGACTTCATATCATAAATTTCCATGTGGATTGAGTCTAAGGGATTGGAATTCCTTTTAACGGACTTATACAAATGCTTAGCATACTTTGATTTCACACACTTTTGACACTTTAATTTATTGCACTCAAAGCTTGGCAAAACTTCTAAGTTAATTAATTTTTGTAATGTTCTGTAATTAACATGGTCTAAACGTTTATTCCACAAATCATAAGACTTAAGAAAATAAGAAGACATTGAACCTTTATTGATTTCAATATTCATTACATTCATTTTGAATAGGCCCTCATTGAGGTAGCCTTTTCCTACATACACTTCTTTTTTCTAAGTATAATTTTTTTGAAAATAAATACACATTTGAATCTGTTCTTGTCTAGAAGTGAAACTGAAATCAAGTTCTTCCGTAACTCCGAAACATTCAAGACATTGTTAAGTGTCAACACTTTGCCGGAAGTCATCTTCAAGCACATTTTTCCTGTTCCTTCTACTTTTGCAGTAGTGGAGTTTTCCATGTACATCTTTTCTTCTACTTGAGCTAGAGCGAATGTCAAAAACAAATCCTTGTTAGCACAAAAATGGTGGGTGGTACCAGAATCCATCCACCATTCGAGAGGATTTCCCACCAAGTTGCATTCAGAAAGCATAGCACACAGATCATATATTTCTTTCTTAGACTCAGTCAAATTTGCTTGGTCCTTCTTCTTCCCTTTCTTCGGGACAAGGCAATCCATAGACTTATGGCCAATATTGCCACAGTTGAAGCACTTTTCCTTGAATTTTTTCTTGGGATGCATCTATCTTGTATGTAAAGAGAAAGGATAGGTCTATGCAGATATGTATTGATTATCGACAGTTGAACAAGGTGATAGTTAAGAATAAGTATCCTCTTCCTCGCGTTGATGATTTGTTTGATCAGTTTCAGGGGACTATGGTGTTTTTGAAGATTGAATTATGGTTCTGTTATCATCCAGTTGAGGATTAGAGCTTTGGATATTCCAAAAATAGCTTTTTGGACTCGATATGGTCATTATAAGTTCTTGGTCATGTCTTTTGGGTTGATCAATTCCCCTGCCTCATTCATGGAGTTGATGAATAAGTATTTTGACCATATATTGGCTCCTTTATTATGGTATTTATAGATGATATCTTGGTTTATTCCAAGAGTGAGGTTGAACAAGAGAAGCATTTGTGGATTGTGCTTTAGAGATTGAGGGATGAGAAGTTGTATGCTAAGTTCTCTAAGTGTGAGTTTTGGTTAGTGTATATTTTCTTTCTTGCATCATGTGGTGACTAAGGAAGGTATGATGGTTGATCCAGCTAAGGTTGCAGCGGTTCTTGATTTGGGCTAAACCTACTTCGCCCACCGAGATTCAGAGTTTTATTGGCTTGGCTGAGTATTATCGACATTTTGTGGAGGTTTTTTCATCCATTGCAGCTCCATTGACCAAGTTGACCCAGAAGAAGATTTCTTTTTAGTGGTTCGAAGCTTGTGAGGCGAGCTTCCTGAAGCTCAAGAATATGTTAACTTCAGCTCCTATATTAGCTTTGCCTAAAGAAGGCGTAGGCTTTACTGTCTTTTGTGATGCTTCAAGTGTTGGGTTAGGTGTTGTGTTGATGCAGGAGAGCAAGGTAATTGCTTATGCATCTCGGCAATTGAATCCTCATAAGAGGAATTATCCTACCCATGATTTAGAGTTGTTCACAATTGTGTTTGCCTTGAACTTTGGGAGGCACTACTTGTATGGATTCCATTGTGAGATCTTCTCAGATCATCATAGCCTTTTGTACTTCTTTATTAGCGAGATCTTCTTAGGAGGCAGCGTCGTTGGCTTGAGTTGCTTAAGGATTATGACTTGACTATTCTCTACCATTAGGTAAAGGCTAATGTGGTTGTGGATACCTTGAGCTAGAAGTCGGCTAGCATTGGTAGCTTGGTGCTTTTTTGACTCAGGAGAGGTTGTTGGCCTTGGAGGTTCAGTCTTTAGCTAGTATGATGGTCAGGCTTGATATTTCAACACCAGGGCATGTTCTGGCACTGGTGGATGCTAGACCCTCTTTGATGGAGCAGATTCGAGCTCATTAGTTTAACGATGTTGGGTTGAGGTTAATTTGAGATAAGATGTTGAGTGGAGAGTCTAAGGAAGCCTCACCTAATTCAAATAAAGTTTTGAGGATTGAGGGTTGAGTTTGTATGCCGAGAGTGGTGATCGAATTAGGTTGATCTTGGATGAGGCCCATTGTTCCAGATATTCTATCCATCCAGGTGTGACTAAGATGTATCATGACTTGAGACAGCACTACTGGTGGGGTGGTATGAGGCTAGATATAGCAGATTTGGTATTTTGTTCCCTATGTTATCAGCAGGTGAAGGCCGAGCATATGAGATTTGATAGTTTACTTTAGAGGTTAGCCATTCCTGAGTGGAAGTGGGAATGCATCACTATGGACTTTGTGACTGGTTTGCTGCGTACATCTCATGGTTCTGGCAATGTTTGGGTCATCGTGGATCGATCAACCAAGTTAGCTCATTTTATTCTGGTTCAGGTCTCATTTAGAGCCGAGAGGTTGGCCCAGATCTATATTTGTGAGATTGTGTGTCTGCATGGTGTGCTGGTGTCCATTATTTCAGATCGAGGTCCTGTGTTCACATCTCACTTTTGGAAGACTTTTCAAGATTAGTTAGGTACTCGAGTGGATCTTATTTCAGCATTTCACCCCAGACTAATAGACAGTCAGAATGAACTATCAGGTTTTGAAGTATGCTCCGCGCGTGCTTGATGGATTTTGGTGGCCAGTGGGAGCAGCATTTGGCTTTAGCATAGTTTGCTCATAGTAATATCTACCATTCCAGTATTGATATGGCTCCTTTTGAGGCGTTATATGGTAGGCATTTCCGCTCTTCAGTAGGTTGGTTCGATGTTTCAGAGGTGAGACCTCGAGGTACGGACTTTCTTCGTGAGTCTTTGGATAGGGTCTGGGTCATTCAGGATAGACTTAGAATGGCCCAAATTAGGCAGAAGTGTTATGCTGATCGTAGACTTCGTGTCTTGAGTTTTGGTGTTGGTGATCATATTTTCCTTCAAGTTTCACCCATGAAGGGTGTAATGAGGTTTGGGAAGAGGGGCAAACTTAGCCCCGGGTATATTGATCCGTTTAAGATTCTTCGGACTATTGGTGATGTGGCTTATGAGTTGGCTTTGCCCCTTGATCTATCTGTTGTTCATCCAGTTTTCATGTCTTTATGCTTCGTTGCTATATTCTTGACAAGTCTCATGTCATTCGTTGGGATTCAGTTCAGTTAGATGAGCGGTTGTCCTTTGTTGAGGAGCCAGTTTCTATTTTGGCTAGGATATTAGGCAGTTGCGCTCTAAAGTGATCCTTGTGGTTCAGGTCCAGTGGCAACTTTGACCTGTAGATGTGACTACTTGGGAGATCAAGTCTGATATGCGTAGTTCCTATCCCCAACTTTTCATTGATTCAGGTAATTCCTTGCCTTAGTTCGAGGACGAACTAGATTTTTAGCGGTGGATGATGTAACGACTAAAAAATTTGATGAAATATGTGAAATTTATGATTTTGTATGATTTGACTATTTTACCCCTCCCCGTAGTTGCATTATGGTATTTCTGGGGTGTGGGAGTGGTTGGCATGATTTTTGATGCATTTTGGTATCATTTATGCAATATTGTGGTTTTTGTGATGGCTTCGAGAGCCTTATTTTGGACTTATGTGGTTATATATTGATTCGTGCGATGGATGACCAAACGGACTGCGCCAGCAGCTTCGAAATATAAATTTTAGGCTAGGTAGACCTTTGGTTCGGGTCCTGGTTCACCCGAGCTCATTTCGACCTATTGGTCGAAAAGTTAAAAAATTGGAAAATTGAGTGTGGGATCCACTTTTGGTTGAAATGACCTCGTATGTAAAATCCAACTTTGCCAACAGATCCAGAATGCCGATTTTAGTGTGTTAGCATATTTGGTACGATTTTATGGCTTTTAAATCTCATTTCGATCCTCGGTTTGAAAAATAATAATTTCGGGTCTCAGGGGTAAATTTTGTGAAAATGAATTTTTCTGAAAAATCTGGTATCGCCATCGCGTCTGGAACGTTGAATTTAGTGTAGTTTCATAGTTTGTTTGCATAAATCAGACTCTGAACGAATCCCGAGCACCCCGTCGAAGTCCATTTCGAGTTAGAATAAAAAACTGCTCAGTGATGCAGAAAAATCTGCAATATATATAGCAGCTTTTTCACATTTTTGTCCTATTTTGCTCATTTTTTATCTTGTCTCTTGAGAGTTAAACCCTAAATATTTTGGGAGCTTAAAAGTGAAGTTTGTGAGAGCTTGGGAAGCTAGATTAACACCTATTTCTTGATTTTAATTACGGATTTAAGGTAAGAATTCACCCCTTTTCTTAGAAATTTCTTGATAAATTTCTCAAAATCCCAAAAATCTTAGGGCATGATTTTTAAACCCAAATTTTATCCCCTTTCACTTGAATAATATTTTTATCTTATAATTACTAGTTTTTCATCAATTTAACCTTCAAAACAACTCTGATTCTTGATTTTAACGCGGATTTCAAGGATTTTATCCGGAAAAGCTCAAAATAGTTTTTCTTTGATTTGAACCCCGTTTTTCACTTGATTTAACTTGGGTTTTCAGCTGTAGGTTCCTAAAAATATGAGGAACATATTTTTGAAGTAAAGTTTCAATTTTTCCTTTCTTTTTCGAAAACCTATTTTGGGGGTCCGTTTTGACCCCAAGCCAAAAGTAGTCAATATGGGTGTCGTTGGTTTTGTTTTGATGCGTAGATTTCATATTTGATGTTTTTAGTAGAGTTCAGTATTGTTCGTAAAAGTAAGGTTGCGGGTTCAAGTGTAACGGACCGATTTCAGCTTTCGAGGTAGGTTATGGCTTAACTCTTCAGACTAGGTTGGGTTGTAAATGATGGTACAAAATGCATGTTAAGGGTGGGAACTAATCATGAAAAATGGATAACTACGTGTTGTGCCCGTGTGGGGGCCTATATGTGATGTAATTGTCGAAATTGAAATATTATGTGATATGTTTGACCGTGTGGGGTCCTATGTGACATTGATAGCCTTGAATACATGTGAGTAATTGTATTGTATTGTTTAATATGGTACCATGGGTGTATTGGGATTATATTCATACTTTACTGACATATGAGACATGAGGAAATTCATGGATGAAATGAAAATAACGAGTGAATATTGGCTCATGTGGTTGTCGAAATGTATCATTGTGGTTGGTTATCGAAATATATCATGTGGTTGGTTGTGGAAATACTTATTGTGATTGGTTGTAAGCATTACATCTTCATATCATACTCATTCATGAAATATTAGTACCACCGTGGCAATATCTGAGAAACACTGGCAACTCCTTTTTAAAAATATTGTAACACCTTATAAAACCCTTTTCGAGAAATGTACCGGAAAGGAGATATGAGATATGTGGATTTTATATGGGTTGACGAAACCCTATGGGTCCTACGTCAGGAATCTTTGTCTCCATAGGTGTATACGCGGATTGTGCGACGATCCC
>NC_061115.1:189522474-189538829 GCF_002878395.1 Capsicum annuum
CCCATAACTATTGCCATGAAAAAGATGTCAAACAAGGCGGAGTTTTGTCTAATACGCCACGTTTGTTGAGTGGAAGAGGGAATTCAAGTATTGGAGGAAGATTTGATAGTATGCCAAAACCCGTTTGATTAGATTTATGCGGAGTCTTTGATAATACTCCACATCTATGGACTTGAAAAGTAAATCGAATGACAAGAGGGCTTTTTTATTTTGTTAGAAAAAGTACTCCACGTCATCAATGGAAAGGAAGGTCAACAAAATTGTACTGAATCCATTAGTGCCCAATCCCTGGACTATCTAAATCAATTTATAGAAAATATGTCGTAAGGTAGATAACATTTTGACAAAAAGGTGGCGCTTCCTAGTCCCAGAGATGATACCTTGGACCGTCCTGCCTAAGGTGTATGAAACATGACCTATTTATAGACTAAGAGTTTTTCCTAAATGTTTGAGAGTAGGATCAAAGATATTTGAGAAGGTGCACTAACCTAATTGCATCGACTCTGAAACTAAAGAATCAAAAGAAGGTTTGGAAGAGTATGAGATACCCTCCGCGTGAACCAGTGTGTGAACTATGTACGACCAAAGACTCAACAAAAAGTGCAAATGAGATAGCAGTAACAAGCAGTGTTTTCAAATAAATAAGAAATTTTTTTTTGAATTTGGCTTGTATCTTTTCAAATAAAGTAGTGTATATTTCTAGCATTTATATTATAACAAAAATGAACGCAAAATAGACAAATATTCCGAAATATAATTCTTCAACTAAATTTGTTAAGGTAAAAACCTAAGAAATCCCTAAAGAGTTGCCACGCTGTTGTGCCTCATTTTGAATCGGTCGAAACAATCTGCAACATAATGGCAGTCACGATGACTCTTTCTGATTTTTGAAAATTTTCTTGTTTGTTTTTGTTTTTGAGTTGCCACCTAAATTTTAAGGAAAATTAGGAAAACCATTTTCTTTGTAATGTAAAAAATCTCTATTTTAGTCTGCAAAAATCAATAAGATTTCTAAGTAAGAGTTTTGGTTATCCGAGGAAAAGGTATTAAGCACCCCTCAAAGCCAATCTGAAGATAGTCCTTAAACTTAGTTTTAGGAAAACATTTGAAAAATATTTGCTTCATTATTTGCTAAAAAATATTATGAGAAAATCTTTATTATTTTTTTTCGAAAATACTATTCAGGATATATAAGATGTCACACTACAATATACAATGATTTAATATGATAATTGCAAAATAAATATACAATTTTTTTCAAATATGTGGAGAAGAATAGTATTTTTATCACAGAATAGTCTATTACCCCCAACCTTTAGTCGAAATCCCAACTACACACTCAACCTTTAGAGATGACCTATTACCCCCCTAATATATTTTTTCCTAAATTTATTACCCCCCAAATGCTGACCTATCAAGGAAGGTGAGAACACCCCCTCTAGGCGTGTTGGTTTATCCCCAGCACGTCCAAAGTTAAAATTTTAGCCTTCCACATAATATACACGTCATTAATTGATTATTTGATGAAATAAAGATGAAAAAATACTCTTTCTCTCTTCCAACGATCATCTTCTTCTTCTTCTTTATAAGACCCATGTCCTTGTCCAATATTTTCCTTCATGTTCCTCTATTTTTTATTTCTTTAACGTACATTTTAGCTTTTAATCCCAATTTTTACTTCAATTCTTGAAGTTTTGTTTTGTAATTTGGTTTAACTATTAATTTAGGGTTTGTAATTTGATGGTTGATTTTGTCAAAATTCATGAAATGACAAATTCAAAATTAAATAAGCTTTGTATGGATGAATCAGACCCAATGGTCAATGTTGTTGTGAGATGAAAACATGGTATTTTGATTGACTTGCAAACTTCATGGTCGAAGTTAAATCGGGGAAGAAGATTTTAGTCTTGCCCCTACTATGGTGTATGTATTTTGCATTGTATTTTGCTGTCAATTTATATTCAAATTATGATAATGTACTGATTTCTAAAGAAAATTTTAGTCTAAAAATGTAATTTTTTTCTATAGAGGGACAAAGAAAAGTAGATTGAAGATCAAATTTTATCATTTCGAGATTGGTGAACAAAATGAATGAGTTAGAAGAAGACTTATGGCTTAAATAGGTCCAAATTGATAACTTGACGCAGGAGAAGAAGCTTTATGGAAGATGGAGATAGTGTAGGTTCAATAGGAAGATATTTTTATGTATTTTGATTTGTGTTGCTGCTATGTTCATCAGCAACAAATGAACTGAAAGTAGTTGCTAGATCTTGTCTACTATGGTGTAAATTTTGTATACCTCTCTCTAAATATATCAGACTATGTTCTTTTATAGTGTCTTTTGCCTAGTCGTACTTCAGATGTTTGTTGTGATGCTGCTATGTTATTGTTTGCATTTGTGCTACTGCTGCTGCTATGTTATTGTTTGCATTTGTGCGGCTGCTGCTGCTATGTTATTGTTTGCACTTGTGCTGTTGCTATGTTATTGTTTGTACTTTTAAAATTATGTTGTGTTCCTGCTACGTTGTTGTTTACACTTACAAAATTGTGTTGTGTATTGTTGCTATGTTATTGTTTACACTTGATGTGTCTTGTGTTGTTGCTATGTTATATTTTACACTTCCAAAGTTGTGTCTTGTTAGGCAAAGCACCGTGCTGCTGCTATGTGTTTACACTTAAATCGTGTAATGACAATGTTGTGTTGACATTATATCAACTTTACCATCATTTAACACAACAATAATACCTAATGACAACATTCATCAACAAAATATTCTAACTTCACACAACATCATCATTCATACCAACCATTAGGCACAACATCATCATTCATACCAACCATTAGGCATAACATCATCATTCATACCAACCATTAGGCAACATTCATCAATAAAATATATATACAGTGCTTAAATTATTTTTTAGCACCAAAATAAAATTGTTTTCATGTCAACTGGTCTAACTTAAAATAGTGCTTAAAATAATCAACATTACTACAATTTTCAGGGCATCTTGGACTTTGAAGAAGTATTTTCTTGACTTGAATTATTTGAACTGCTTCCCACATTCTTCTTTCTTTTCTTCTCTTTAATCTCTTGTAGTTGTTTTGTTGATATTGTGCTTTGCCATTCCATTTCAGCTTATTGGTAGTACTTGGTGTATAACCAATGTTACCAGTTATATCAGCTGATCTTATTACCCTTGCTTGACCAGTAGAGTAGATCTTACTACGAGGCATGCCAGGCTACAGTGAAGGATAAAAATTATTCAAAGACTCATACATTAAAGACTCATAGGTACACAAGATACAACAAAGCTAGATACTTACATTTAGGACTTTGAATCCATTTTCAGCTTGGAACACACCCATTCTCATTACTTTTGACCTTTTCAATGGAGCTGCTTTTTCTCTATTACTATCCCTTTCTCTTTTAGTAGTACCAGCCATGAAAGATGATGCACAATAATCAGAAGATGCAGAACAGGATGCTGGAAAAATAGTAGGTGCAGTAGGTATTTTAGGTAGAGGAGGTGCACTAGGTCCTGCTGGTGTTGCCTTTTTTGGTCTCCCTCTTTTTTTGTTGTTGTTGACATGCATTAATAATTTCTAATGGATTTTTCTATACATATAAAAAGAAGAGAGTTATATAAAAGTTATTGAGCTAATTAGTACAAGTGTAATATTACCTTTGGTCTACCTCTTCCCCTGCCTGAACCAACACTGACTTGAGGAGGTGCATTTGGTGTTTTTGGTGTAGTTTTCTACATATTAAAATAATGTTAAGAAATTTGAGAAGTAAGAGAAGTAATATACTAAATTAAGTGTTAAACTTACCTTTGGTCTGCCTCTTCCGTATGCCTAAACCAGTAGGTGTTAATGATGGTGCAATACTTGGTTTTGCTGATTGTCCTCGTAGACGGCACCTTATTTTGTTGTGGCCTCTAACATGGCACAACCTATATATCATTGCTAGTCCAGTTCTAGGTAATTTTCTAGATTTCTTTGTTTCTCCAGCTTCCTTCTTCTTAGACTTAGATGGCCTGCCAGGTAAGGTACTAATTTCAGGTGGTGCAACAACAATGTTTAATGAAACAGAACAGATTTCCATGTTTGTTAATGGTTTAAGAACATTGGCATAAGTTCTCAAGTATGTTTCCTTACTGTAGAAGCTGTCAATATAGTCATACAAGGGGTGTTTCTTGAACAATAGTTCAGCCACACCATGTCCACATGGTATGCCCTTTAATTGCCACAACCTACAACTACATGTGCTCTTGAAAATATCCACTGTCTGTTGACAAAGCCCTTCTTTCACTTCAAAATCAGCCACTCCATTAAACTCAATGGTACTATCCATAGCCCTGTTGATGTTCTCCTCTAAAATCTTCAAACACATTGGTGAGTAATTACAACACCAAGTATTTGGAAACTCCCTTAGAGTGCCTATTCTTGTCATTATCTTCACTCTTATTTCTTCAAGCATGGAAATGATGGTCTTGTGCGTAGCTGCCAAGATCCATGCATTAAAACACTCACTCATGTTGTTATCCACTAAATCACACTTTACTTTTGTGTTGAAGTAAAGCTTGCACCAGTAATTAATATTATAGTACATTAAGTTTTGCATAATTTTTTCAAGACCAAGCAACTTCATCTTCTGTATGTTCTTCCTCAATTGAGACTCAAATGTACTTTTTGCTATCTTCCAAAACTGTTGTCTTCTTTGAAGATCTCTCTAGTCCTTAGCCTAATTAGCTAAGATGTGACTTGCACATCTTCTATGTTCAGATTGAGGTAACACCTCCTCAATTGTTGTAAACAGTCCCTTCAGTAAACATACATGATGAAAAAAAGGTGAAGATAGGGCATAATTAAATGTACTAAGTTAAAGTAAAAGGAAATAAGGTTAGACATAAAATACTGTACATAACTTCTGCATATCTGTAATCAGGGAGAGACCTTCACCTTCTCCAAGTCTTAGGTCATCCCTAATACACCTAACAAACCATGTCCAGGTGTTTGTGTGCTCTTTTTCAACTACTGCCCAAGAAAGTGGCAGCATCTGGTTGTTTCCATCCTTGGCCATAACAACTAACAATTGGCCTTTACAAATACCCTTAAGAAAACAACCATCTAAACCTATGCACTTCCTACAATGTACCTATACCTTCTTCAAAGCATCAAAGCAGATGTAAAAAGTTTAAAATTTTGGTTTACCTATTTTATCAGCCTCACCAAGTTTGACAACACAACTGGTCCCCGGGTTTGTCCTCAATAGTTCATCTTTGTAGTCAAGGATTCTTCTAAATTCTACAACATGATCACCCATTATCTCTTTCAAGACTTTAGACCTTGCTCTTCTCACAGTGGTATTACCAACATAAAGTTTGAACTTTTTTCTAATCAACTTTTGTAACTTGAATACTCTTTTGTTGGGTTGCTCAACTATTCTTTCTCAGAAGGTTTCTGCTTAGAACTTTGCATTGCACAAGTAATTTCTGGTTGTCTTGTTGCAAGTATGCTTTGGAATGTAAGTTTTTATCATGAAATCATTTGTTGTCTTGTCAAGACCTTCATATAAAAGCCATGGACATCCATCCTTGCACCTAACTCTAACTTTTTTTGGCTCATTAATCTACTTCTCCACAGGAACCCTTTTTCTTACTGCATATTTAGTCACTGCTCTTCTAAATTCACTCACATCTTTAAACACCATACCCTACTGCCAAACAACTTCCTTTGCAGTTGGGTCATGAATGATTTTTGATTTCTTGTCCTCTTTTTTGACAACTCACAGTTCTTGCTCTACGAGAATCAACCACTTTATATTCATCATCACCACAACAATCATCTTAATCTAATACAAAACTATCCTCATCAGAACTTGTAAAGTAAAGCTCATCACCTCCAAGGCTTCCTTCATGACTTACTCTACCTATTTCAGTTTCATCAAAACCTAGATCGGGTCCTGCTTCACCTACTGGTACCTCTGCATTGTCAGCTGGTACTCTCTCATTTCTTTTTCTCCTTTGAAACTTTCTCTTTTCAGCTCTCAACTCCCTAACCTCCTCATGTACATCAGTACCATACTCATCTTCATCATCATCTCCAACTTATTCTCCTTCTAACTCAACACTATCCTCAGTAGAATAATCAGAAGCCTCTACTTTTTCTTCTAAAAAAATAGATCCAGCTGGACCAACATCAATATCATCTACTGCAGCATCTACTGCAACATCAGTTATTGCAGCATCACTTGGTGCAGCAGCACTTGATGCAGTAGTAAAAAGAGGTGTGGTATTGAAATGAGATATGGTTGGAAAAAAAAAGTAGGGTCCTCAACATTTAAATGGCCTCATCTACCCTAAAGTTAGGCCTAGCATTAAAAGATGCACCAGATTCCTCTAAATCTCTAAGACAAATATTTTCTAAAAATAAAGGTTTGGGGGGAGGGGGGCCACTATATTTGGCTCATCAACTAAATGGTTGACAAATACCTCCACTTCATCCCCATCTTGCAAGGAGCACATCATCTAAAAAATATCCATATCATTATCAACATCTACCAAAATGCCACAGTTAGGTGCTTTAATACTAAAAGTGCAAGTTGTGCTATATCCCAATTATCTAATATAGTCTTTCAACTCAAAATATGACATCTTATCTACATCAACATCTAAAAATTCTGTTACTAACCTCCCTTATAAATTGATTTCCCCTACTAAAATATAAAACGCCACCATGGTACTATCTTAGAGTTATCAACGTAAAACCATTCATGTCTTACTTGATCACAATAAAGAATCAAATAAGACATAGTAGCATAGCAGAAACATTATGGAAAAAGAAAAAAAAAGTTATGAACATGCTACAAAATTAAAAACCAAAATAACAAGATATTAACATGCACATGCTATTAAACATAATTGATTTTGAGAAATTTTGTCATTTTAACAAAAAATCGGAGAAAAACCCTAATTTCTAATAAACAACTTAAACAATCAACAAAAATCCTAATTTGATGTAATTAGGAACGTAATACGCTGTTAATCAAACACGTAGACAATATAATAGCAAAACCCACAACTTAATGTCACTCAATTAATTTTTAATTTTGGGGTTTAGCATGAAACCCTAATTAATTTTAACTCAGTTTTGAGAAAAAAATCATTCAACTAACAACATATTAACACGCACTTCCTATTAAACACAATTGAATTTTTAACTTTTCACATAAACAACAAATCGGAGAAAAGCCCTAATTTCTAATAAACCCACTTAAATAATCAACAAAACATGTACTTACGAACTGATTATGCTGTTCATCGAACACTTAGACAACGTCATAATAGTAAGAATCAGTTAATTTCACTCAATTAATTTGTAAATTTGGAGATTATATAAAAATCCTAATTCAATTTTTTCAATTTATGAAAAAACACACACCTTGTAGCAGCAACAAGATGATTCTTTGTAAATCCACAACCAAAATGTTTCGATTAGAACAAAAATTTCCTTCAAAAATAGATGAAATCGCGGTTTAAAGAGAAGATAGAAGAGAGAGAAAGGTGAAAGGTTTAGAGAGAAGAGAAATGAGAGAGGAAAATGAAAATGAAAATGAAATTGTGAAAAAGAGATTTTGTTTTGTTTAGGCATGGGCCAGGCGCGTGAAATGCACGAATGTCTTATTACTTGGTTTATGTTGTCAGGTCAGAATTTTGGGGTGGTGGGTAATAAATATAGGAAAAAATAGATTAGGGGGTAATAGATTATCTTTAAAGGTTGAATGAGTAGTTGGGATTTCGACTAAATGTTGGGGGGGAGGGAGGGGTAATAGACTATTTTCTTTTTTTATTGTAATAATACATATAGTAAAAATACAAAAATATTATAATTTTAGATGAAAATATGTTTAAAGGTATATCAAGTCAAATACATAAATACATCATTATAAAGCAGAAAAGTATACTTTAAAGTATGCGAGAGTTTATTCATTGTAAAATAAACATAAATATGTATATATGTAAGAGTCTATGAAAGATGCAAAATTTGTTTGATTTGTGAAATTCCAATAGATTGAAAGTAAGTAAAGTAAAATGCAATAGTCGATTTGATATAACATACAAATGATAATATGTAATTAGTACAATAGTAAGAATAAAAATAGGAATAGTAAAAATATATCTTATATATGGTAGTGTAAGAACGAATATATACCTTGAGTTTTTAGAGACTTTTAAAAGCTGAAAACTTGAAGTAAAGTTAGGAATAAATATGAAATGTAATAAGCATTTAAATTATATTGAGTTCAATAAAAATAGCATTTTTGACGAGTAAGTCACTTGCAAAGGTCTTGACTAATCAAAATCCTTTAGTGATTTATTTTAAAATTCTAATTTAACCGACCAAATCATTAATTAACATAATTGAAAAACTAAAACTATTACTAGCAATTTAAACTAATTCAAAAAGGTATTTCTTATTTAGAGTTGCACTTGAAACCAAAATTTTCCCTTTTATTTAAAAAATAGTCTGTGATAAAATATATAAACGTCAAATATATGAAGGATTGGTCGGGAAAACTATTTGAAAAAAACTAAGCCTAAGCAAGACAATGTTAATCAATTTCAATCAAAATGATGGGAAATGCATATTCAATATAATACAAGGTTATATAACGAAATAAATGTGAGTGACAAAAGTAACAAGGAAAGTAAGAAACTCGATACTATAGATTCTTATCGAAGGAATCAACTTCTAGCGATTTAGACTCCAAGCTCTTGTCTTATGGCCATTGACCTGATAGTTGGATCAATTATGAGTCCCATGGCAGAACTCCAATTTTCTAGTGTACACGAAACAAAAAGGGATAGATAATGATTAAAAAATGATTAAATGATTCAATAATCCAAAGATGCAAGCTAAATAAAGCACACCAAATAAATCATCCTAAGATCAAATTATACTATCAATTTCCACAAAACCAAACTTTGTTCCTGACTTTTTGACTTTAAGCAAAAACTAAAGGCCATCAATATATTATATTTCTTTTTTTGGTAACAAATATAAATATTACCATTAAAACACCAAAAACAATTACTTCTAAAGAACGCCTAAACTCATGATCAGCGTTGAACAAGATGTCATGCAGTTTAAGCCTCCGACAAACTAATTACAAAGAAATCTTTGAAGTCAAAAGCTAAATCTAGTGGCCTTTTTTTGTACCAGACATAGCTGCTATTTTTAAACTAACTCTCTCTTGATTTGTTCTGTTACAATCTCAGAGTTAATAGTTTTTCCTAATGCACCTTTTTATTCCTTGCTTACCAAATGTGATATATCATGCTACTCCTCAAACTTGCAATGGCCTCTTTGAATTTTCTTTCACCTCCTCCTTTTGATCCCTTCCAATACTTGTTTTGTGTTACCTCGTGGCCACTGCACACTTGCCCACTGAGCAAGGTCTTCTCTTATGTTACTATACCACTAACATTCATTGAATAAATAATTTTGAGTCTCAGGTTCCTGAGTTTCACAAAGACAGTAATTGATTGTCTACCTGAATATGCTGTCTCTGAAGTTTGACTTTTGTATGTAATCTCCCTTGTACCACTAACCAGGTTAGAAACCTGTGTTGAGGTAGTAGAATACTATTCCAGATCAATTCCATGATTCTTAGCCTTCTTTGATCAACTAACATGGCAGTATAACTTGCTGAAATAGCATATTTCCCATTTTATGTAAGTTTGTACTCTCCTTTCATTGTATACCAGCCCTGCTTATCATATTTTAGAGCATGAAGTTTCCTTCAGTACCAGCAACTATCCTGTTGAGGTGTGTGCGTCCAAAATTTTTGATTTTCCTTCATGTACACACCATGAATCCACCTGACCTAAAGTACATCTCTTTTTGTTGCCAATTGCCATAATAATTTGCCTACGGAATCTTTATTCCATAGTTGACAATCTTTTATATTCGGTCCTCCCTATTTCTTTGGAACATATACCTTTTCTCATACAACTAAAGTAGTTTTCCTCTTCTCCTCGATACTATCCTACAAATAAGCCCTGTAATTTTTGTCCTCCTCCTTCAGAACCCTTTGAGGTAGTATGAAAACTGATCCATACTAGCTATGGATAGAGAATAGAATAGAAATGATAAATTGTAATCTTCCTGCTTATGATAACCGTTTAGCATAGCCCTTTGTGATTTTGCTAGTGATTTTTTTCAATCAATTGGTTGCAGTCCATCTTACTCCATTTCTTAAATGAAAGGGGTAGGCCAAGATATATGATTGGAAAAGAGCCTAGCACAAAATTATTTAATTGCAATATCTGATTCTCCACTTGCTCATCTATTCCAGCCATGAAGATGCTTGATTTCTCCATATTTATCTATAGCCCCATGACTTTGCTAAAGTATTGTAGAGCCTCTATAAGTCTAGTTACAGACTGGACAGTCCCTTTGTAGAAAATTATTTGATCATCTGCAAATATCAAATGTGTTAGCTTGACTGATTAGCACATTGGATGATACTCAAAATTTGGCATATCTCCCATATATTTTAATGTTTTGGACAGATATTCCATAACTATTACAAATAAAAGAGGGGACATGAGATCCACTTGTCGCAAGCCTCTTCTCCTAACAAAAAATCCTTTACCTTTTCCATTGATTTTGACAGTAAACATTGGGGTTGAAATGCAAATCATGACTAAATTCACAAACCTGTCAGGAAATCCAAAACCATGTAATGCCTCAGCAATAAAATCCCAACTCACCATATCATATGCCTTCCTTAGATCTATCTTTATTAAGAATCTAGGAGTAGTTTTTCTTGTGTAATATCTCAGCAGTTCATGAAATATTAAGATATTGTGCACCATGGCTCTCCCTTAGATAAATGCAGACTGGTTATCCGCAACTATGCAATTTAAACCTCTTTCAATCTCCAACAAATCATCTTTGTTATACATTTATATAAAACATTACAATATTTGCTTAACATATATTGGATGGCATACCCCGGGGAAGAAACCTTGGAAATCAGGGCTATATTTGTTGTGTTGAGCTGCTTTAACAATTTTCCATTCCTAAAAAATTCAAGAATTGCAGTTGTAACATCTTGACCTATAATTCCCCAGTCTGACTTCAAAAAAACACTACTGAAACCATTAAGACCTAGGCTTTTATTGCTATCTATGTGGAACATAGATTGCTTCTCATCCTTGCTTGTGTATTCCTCTAATAGTATCAACTGTTGTGTTGTATTCAACACTGTTCCATTACTAAGTATTGCTCTATTTGTAGGCTCTCTAATAACTGATTTCTTTCGACATGTAATACTGCACAAACACTTCAGCTATTTTCCCCGGTTCTTGATCATCTTTTACCTGTGTGATGGCCTTTTTAAGTCTTTTATGCTTAATCATTTCAAAGAAGTATTTTGTATAGTCATCTCCCAGTTTCAACCACACCACTTTTCTTTGTTGTTGCAAGAACATTTCAGCTAAATATGAATTCTTTCTATATTTTCTTAATTTTATAGTTTCATCGAGTTGTAGCATTATATTCATGGGGTCTGCTTGTAGCCTTTCCTGGGCAATCAAGAGTTCCTCCTTATCCTTTTCAGCCTCAATAATTATATTCCTGTAATGTGGAGTATTCAACTCATGTAAACTTCTCTTTAGCAATTTCAATTTCTTTACCACTTTCCACATTTGATGCCCCTCTAATTGAATACTCCAAATGTGTTGCACCTTCTCAGTAAAATTTGGGTGCTGAGCCCAAGTATTGCAATATTGATATGTTCTCTTAGGACTGTAATTGTGATTTTGCAATGAAAATTTAGATGGACAATGATCACTTAGTCCTTCAGTAGATAATCAGCTCTACATGTAGGCATACAGGTTAACTACTTAGAGTTGACAAACATCCGATCTATTTTTGAATAAATCCTCTGCAGAGAAATTCTATCGTTCCATGTATATTGCTAACCTTGATGAGGCATTTCTATTAGTTCACAGGTTTCCAAGCAAGTTTTGAAATCTATAACTTCATCTAATGAAACTAGATTCCCTCCACTCTATCCTCAGCATGCAATATAGAGTTAAAGTCACCAAGGATAAGCCAAGGCATAGTGCAAATCCTCTGGTACATCTCTATTTCTGACCACAATAACCTCCTTTTTTCTCTGGTTTTATATACATACACTATAGAGAGATAAAATACCATCTGCAGGGGCATATATAGTACTTCATAAGTCAATATTTGGGCTGATCTAGCTATCAGATTCACCTTGTAAAAATCTGATCTCCAAGCTAATAAGATCCTTCCATTTGGATGTACATCAAGATTAGTAGGAAATTTCCATCCTCCAAACATTCTGTTAACAACTTCTTCCATCTTATTACTTTTTACTTTTGTTTCCACTAACCCCACGATATTGATATTTTTTTTATTGCAGAGGACCCTAATATCCTTCTACTTATTAGGGCTGTTAAGCCCTCTAACGTTCCAACATAATAGCTCAACCTATCCCATAGTAGATATGGTCTCATCTCCCACTCTTCCATTGTATTAAGCTCTATTACCCCTCTCCTCTATGTAAAGTTTGGAAAATATTTGTGCTCTCCACCTGCACAAATTTATGTTGAAGCACTAGTTGAGGACTAATAGTTCTATGAGGGGTTATCCACTCAGCTGTAAGGGGATCTATGCTATCTCTGATAGTTTTTGGAGAAGCCTGCATATCCTCCTTTTTCTGCACTTCTTGAGAGGTACCTGCAGTTACCGTTTGTTGAGTTACAGGAGGCTCCTTGTTTAACACCCCTTCCACTGCTTCATTATTTGAAGATTTTTCTTTTTGTAGATCTCCTCTGCATGCCCATGTTTCCCACAATAACCACATAGTGTAGGCTTCCAATCATACGTTACTTTTTGCTCACTAGTATTTCCTTTTTCATTTCTAAAGAAAATTAGATCGGGCAGTTTAGCATCCATATTGACTTCCACCAAAATATGCATAAAATTCAAACCCTGTTTCTTCTCAGTATTTTGGTCATCCATTAAAGGCCTGCCAATTAAACTTCCCAGCTTACTCAGTCCTGCAGGACTCCAGTATTTATAATCTAGTCTTGGAAACTTTATCCATATAGAAACTGGATGTAATTCTTCTCTAGTGAACTCAATTTCTGGTACACATGCCTTCACTATGAATGTTTTGTTGACAAAATGGTAAATCCCTCTTTGTAACACCTCATTTTTCCCGTCAATCATCTTAAAACGAACTATTATTACTTCATTCTTTAACGTTGCTACTTTATTCAACCCATACGTTCCCCAAATTCTTCGTATAAAGTCATTTATCACCGCAAATGGGGGATGAGCTCCCAATACATAACAAACAACAACAATTTTCCAGTATTGAATTTCAGATTCAATATCCTCGAAATCAATATCGATAATGGTTTTCTTGCCTTGCTTCATAGGAGCTACATAATTGATCTTTAATCCAGTATTTGAGACATTTGAGATATCAATCGATCCCAAATTGAGTGCGTAGTCTCACTTTGCATTGCCTCCTCTTCAACCTCATCCACCCATTATTTTCTCCCCTTTCCTGATGTTGATTGTACTGGAGCAACAATTGTAGACCATTTCTTCTGCGCAAGTACTTGCGCCTCAAGCTCCTTCGCATTTATTTGAGCTTTTAGTTCCTTTTCCACCTCTGCACTTTGTTTCCTCTGCATCTTTGTAGTACTAGCTGCAGTAGTTGCTTAAGAATTTAGGCTCAAGGAATCCTCCATGAATTCCCCTAAATTTGATTCTTTTCTATTGATTGATACTTCATTTGAAGCTTCCTCATGCATCTTAGCTTTACCTCAAGACTTCATAGCTACGTTCTTCGTCATTTGAGCCTTTGCTGATGGAATTCAAGCTTTTTTTCCCATGGTAGCACAAGTTGGTTAGACGCTGTCGAGAGACAGAATCACCATTGAGAGAAGTTCAAACTATATTATATTTCAAAAGGAGGTTAATCATAGTTATATATAATAATTTAGCTAAACAAAATTCAAGATGACAAATGAAAGCTTTTTTATAACTGGACATTGTTGTACATGAACAAAACTAAAACTTTTAGGAGTTTGGTTATTAGTAAACCATAATGTTATCACATTTGACACCAAACAACAATATACATCCATGTAAAGTTGAATAGAAAATGAGATGGAGGAAGGAAATTTATAAATTAAAATTAGTGAAGGAGACAAACTTCTAACACTAGGATTAGGTTTTTACCCCAAATAATAATTTGGAGATGATTCAAACTGTATCAGCCCCATATTCTAAAAAATAAAGCAAAACAGAAGAGCGAAAAATCTTTATAAACATAATATGTTTGGATTTCAAAGAAGCCACATAAACTAGGGTAACCAAATACTGAAATCAAGTCATATGGCCAAACTTCCACCAAAAAAGGAACAAAAACACCATCAACACGGGGTAGAAAATTACTTTTTCTGTTATACTTGAGATCATATCAGGTTCACATCCAAACTAAGAACAAAAATCAAGAATATAACAAATAGTCCCACAAAATCACAAGTTAACTATTAATTAACTAGATTCGCAAAAATGACCAGCAATCCTAAAACACACATATGCATACATTTTCAGACTTATGTATTCACACGCGAGACAATTCCATAAAAAAATTTAGAATTTTGTATTTTTATGAGTAGAAGCAACAGAGAACAAACAAACAATGTAAACCTAAAAATATAGCAAAATCACACATTCATAGAGCAAAAATAGATGAAGAAAAGGTAGACGAAAGTTAAACAAAAGGATGGATTCCCACATTTTGTTGGGCAGCAAATCGAAGCTCCGACTTCAAGGATTTTTTCAACTATCAAACTCAAACTCCAAGGGCCCAAACCTAGACTGAAAAAAGGGAAAGAAAGTTGCAATTTGGTGACTTTGTTTCCGAAAATTCTGAGTGATCACAGATTTTCCTTCAGCTTCCCTCTTTTCCCCCCTTCTCCCTCCTTTCCCCCTTGAGGTCCAAAAAAACCCATCGATATTTATAGGAAAATGCGGACTTCAACGTACAAATTTGAAATAAAAAATTTAAAGAAACCAATGGCCAAATTAAAAAGGAGGTAATTGAAATTCAAAAATTGTAAGCGAGAACTCCCTTCGCGAGTTTAGAGGATTTTGTGTCTTCAATGAGAATTTGAAACCAATTTTTCATTGTAGCACCGATTGGGGTCTGTTATTTGCTATCATGATGGAGTCACAGATTGTGGGTGACTGAAATAGGGGAAATCTCGTTAGAGGGGTGGCAGGGGCGATGTGGATAAGGTTTCTCATTTGTTGATGGTGGAGGAGAGAAGGAAAGAGAGAGGAAGAAAAACTTTTGGTTTACTGCATATTTTGGAAAAAATAAAAGGAAGTGTTCGATGTTTGGGGAAGATGCGTGAATTGATATTTTGGGAAGAGAGAAAGTCGTGTGACGTACTTGTATTGTGGACCATGATTAAATGATCGGACGGTTCAAAATAAATTTAAAATAATAAATAAATAAATATTACATATATATATATATATATATATTTATTTATTTATAAAGCTGAAAATTTAATTACCCTTGGATTAAAAGGATTTGAATGGCTAAGATAATTTTATATTTGTTGGCTGAGTGACGTGGCGAGATGTGAATGGTTAGGGAGATGTGGCAAGGATTGATGACTAGGATTTAGAGTTGGATGAAAAGAGTTTAGTGAACCAGGTTTGGACTAAAATTGGGTCTCTTTTAATCGAAAATTGATAAATAAATTGGACTTGAATGAATAAAGTTAGGATTGGATTATACTCGGCCCAAATATTCTTTTTCTTACTAAAAATTAATTTTATCCATATTTCTTATTATCCTAAAAATATATATGTATATAAATTATATAATAATTTAGTATACACATTTAAATTTAATAATATTGTAGTAATAAATAAAAAAATATAGTAATAAAAAATACAATTAGAAGTAATGCGAAAATGAGTATCAAAAAATATATTTTGCATTTGATTTTACTATAGGATAAATATTCAAAACATAGTAGGAAAATAAATCTTTTTTTTGTCTTTCAAAATTCTAAGAAATTAAAAACATGAATTTATTTTAGTAAATTATTTAGGATTAAGAAGAATAGAAAAAGTAATTAAAAAAAAAGACACGCCAAAATAGGGTATCAACATGTAGTATTCACCTTTCTAGAGAATTCATTCAAATGTAAGAAATGGATGCATTCTACCAAAGGTGCAAGAGGTAGAGATGGTAGAGCCCATGTTGGTG
>NC_061115.1:189538929-189559071 GCF_002878395.1 Capsicum annuum
TTGTTCAGAAATTTAATTAGATATTTAGGGGGGTTGTCGAAAGAGAAGTTTGGAATGGAAACACTTAACCAAAATGAGGAAATCTGGGGGCCAAGGAGGGAAAGAATGGTAACTTATAGAGGAATGTGGGTAGTTCTCTTGAGCAGAAGGGTCGTTATTGGTTTGATGGAGTTGATGAATTTTGAAAATCGGATTGTTTGTTTCTATTGCTATTAGTTATTATTTGGAAACGGACAATCATCGGAGGAGGCATGTTTATGCAACTGGCTATAAAAATGATTTAATTTTTGAAAACTACTATTAGATGCTTAATATGAATTGAGAATCACTGGAGGAAGCATGTGTCTCTCAAATATAGAAGTTGCAAAAATGACTGAAGTTGGTGATAAAAAAATATTTATGTAGCATTTAGAAGTTGTTTAGCATATTTAAAATTTTAGGTTAATGTTGTTGAAGTTTATATGGGTTTTAATTTACTTGCAATATCTGATATTTATTATAAATATTTGATTGTGGTTCTCTAATTTTGCAATCAATCGGTCCTCTTCCTTTCTAATGGTTCAGATTTTTATTTTCTGAATATTTAATCACTAAATTTTATTATTAAACATTTTTGTGTTAACTATTAAAGAATTTTTATCTTGAAAATTTTTTTGGCCGAACATGATTTTTTAGAATAACTTTGTGATGTTTTGATACAAAATTAAAATTGTTGGCTGAACATGGGTTTCTAGAATAGCTTTGTGATATTTTGTTACATAATTAATCTTTTACTTTTTACATTCTTTAGTCGAAGTAATGGGTATATTTTGATTAAATGAGAAATTATTTTAAATATATTTGTTTTGGAAGAGTAAATTTTGATTAAATATAAAATTATTCATTGTCTAAATTTTATTGGTATGTGTTTAAATATATATGCTATCTTTTTCCGAGCATCAAAAATGGATGGTAAATAGACTTCTTCCTGGTAAAGTGTCATATACAAATGAATTTATAAAAGGCAAGAAAGAGTTGATTAAATTTTCTTGTATTCAATTGAAGTACTTGTCCAAGAAGCTTGTAAAATTTGTAAGAACATAAAGCACTTGACCCCGATGAAGTTAATTTGCATGTTTTCAAAAAAGAATTCACTCCAAGAAATTGGTATTGGATATCACATAGGAAGAAAACTTCTTCAATTAATTTGAATGAACATGTCCATTCAAGTTCTTCAAGTATTCATCAAGGATATGGCTTTGATATGTCTTCAAGCAATCAAAGTAACATTTTAGCAGAAGACTCAGAACACACAAATACGTATTAAGGTTTAGTTTCTGATGTTGATGGTATATAACTTGATCATCATGTTGAGCCTACTCTAGAAGAGTCTCCAAATATGGGTGCTACCAAATTTTATTAAAGGTTGAATTCAGCTCAAGAACCCTTATAGTCCGGATGTAAATATTCAGAGCTGTCTACAGCTATTAGAATGCTGAGTATTAAATCTGAATACAATATGTCTCATGGTTGTTTCAATGCAATGACACAATTGATGATGGATACAAGCTATCCGGATAATAAGATACCTCTTTATTACTACCGAGCAAATAAGTTAGCGGCGGGCCTTGGTTTAACTAGTCAAAAGATTGATTGTTGTGTTAATGGATGTATGTTGTATTACAAGACTAATCAAGAGATGATAGAATATAAGTTTAGTAAAGAACTTCTCTATAAAGAACGCTAGGAAAGAAAGTAGCAAAAAAGGTTCCACACAAGACTATGCATTACCTGCCACTTATTCCTAGGCTTCAATGGCTATATGATTCAACTCGATCTGCAGAGCACATGAGGTGGAACTCTAAAAATCGCAGGGAAGAAGGTGTTTTGTGTCACCCTTCAGATGGAGAAGCATGGAAACCTTTTTATCAAACTTATCCAGACTCTACTTTAGAGCATAGGAATGTTAGGCTTGGTCTACTTATGTATCCCACATAATTCAGTCTACTAAGATTATACACGTTTTATGCTTTAGAGCTATGTGTGGGATTACATGGGAGAATTTGACACAATTATACACGTTGATTATATGAATTAGATTGGTTAATAATTTAAGTTGGTGAATATGGGATATCGAATGATTCCAAAAGAAAAATGTCGAGGTTATCAACTTATGTAGGAGCTGCCAACTTTGGGAACAAATACAAGTGTGTTGGCGAACATATTTTTCTTTGGTGCGCACACACAAAACACATACATGGCCACTCTCTATACTTTGGTGTGTGTATTCCTTGTTTTTTTGTATTGTTGTTTTTCTAATTTGCTAGAGATAGTATAAAAGAAATCAGTCTCTTGCACTAAATTTTTACTGTGCATATGGTTCAGGGAAGAGCTCAGACCACAAAGATTTATTATATGTAGCTTTATCTTGTATTTTTGTCAGAGTCTATTTCAAAGGGTTGAACAAATGACCTCTTGGTCACATGGAAACAACTTTATCAGTTACTCTAAGACAACTTTACCAGTTCTTATTTGTGAGAGATAGTATAATCCATGATATATTCAGTGTAATTTTATCAGTGAATTTGGCAATTATAAAATGTATGCAAAGCTTATCTCTATCTTAAGAAATAGAGACGTTTCTGATTGACTCACGAATTTTGCAAAAAGAGAGAGGCAGGGAATTTTAGGAGCATAAATGAATGCCCTGGATAGTTGATATGTTATATCTTGTTTTGATGATGATTATTTGAGAACAAGGGACCAGGTCCCTAGGTCTTCATGAGTTTAATACAGCTGTTACAATCACTACACAGTTTTGTCTGTTAGTGTAACAAACTACGCAGGTGAGTTATGTACGAGACAGGACACTTGGCCCAATCAAAATTCAACCCTAATCATTATCCTGCTATAAATAGAAAAGAATATTTCTCAATTCATTAGTTTTTGAAAATCGACAAATCAAAAAAGGAAACAACGAAAACTCAATATTGCTCAACTTCTAAGTTTCAGTGTGCTTACAGTGTTTGTTCATGAGTTGAGTCTTGGTCTATAATTGAATTACTTATGTTATAAGAGTAATGTTTTTCTTGTGTCTTCAGTGTACTTAGGTAGAGTTACCTGAATTTATATTGGTTAGAGTTAATCAATACTGTGAGGAGATATTGGCAGAGTTGTCAAGGAGAGTTTGTAATAGAGTTATTACAAATCTGTGGAGCTTAGAGTTAAGTTTCAAAAGGATTCTGTAATCATGAGTTTAATTATAGTGTATTGTTGAGTGCTTGTGAGGGAAAGCCGTGGTTTTTGCTCCCTTGACCAAGGAGGTTATCACGTTAAAATATTGTGTTGATTACTTTCCTGCAAAGTTTTGTTTCCTTACTACTTTATTGTTTTATTACATGTATCTGACTCTAAGGAACCTGGTCCTTCACAAGGTGTTATGCCCCCCAAATTTCATCAATTGGTATTAGATCGAGGACATTTTAAAAGGTTTACACCATGAGTGATTTATTGATCATGGTTGTTTCACCTAATCTAAAAGAAGGGCAATCTACCACTAGACCACCACACTTTAATGGGCAATTTTATGGGTAGTGGAAAACAATGATGTCTGATTTCATTATGGATGAGGATAGTGAGAAAATAAATGTAATACTTGATGGTCCTCATGTGCCAGTTGGAGAGGTCAAAGAAGGAGATATAACTAGAGTGGTTGTTAAATCCAGGAGAGAGCATGATGATGAATATAGAAAGAAAGTTGAGAAAAATTACAAGGCCAAGAAATTCCTAGTTTGTGGCATAGGACCTGATGAATACAATTGGATTTCTGTTTGTGATAATACTAAGGAAATTTGGGATTGCAGAGGACTGCTCATGAAGGAACTACTGATGTGAAGGATTCAAAAGCTGATATGATGACTACTTAGTATGAAACCTTAACCATGAAAGATTGATAAAACGTAGGGGGTGCACCACCTTGTGCGGGACCAGATCCCTTAGATTTAGACACATGTAATAAAACAGTAAATAAGTAAGGAAACAAAACTTTGTAGAAAAGCAATGAACACAATGTTTTAATGTGTAAACCTCCTTGCTAAAAGGAGGAAAAACCACGGCTTGCCCTCACAAGCACTCAACAATCCAGTATAACCAAACTTATAATTATATACTCCTTTTGGAACTTAACTCTAAGCTCCACAGATTTGTAATAACTCTATTACAAACTCTCTTTCACAATTCTACCAAGATCTCCTCGCAATATTAATTGACTCTAAGCAATATCTACTTGAGTAACTTTACCTAACACACTAAAAACACAAGAAAAGCATTACTCTTATAACACGAGTAATTTAATTACAGACCAAGACTTGACTTAAGAACAAACACTCTATAAGCAGACTAAAATTTAGAACTTGAGAAATATTGAGTTTTCACCATTTCCCTCTTTGATTTCTCAATTTACAAAAACTAATGAATTAAGAAGCATTATTTTCTATAAATAGAAAGATAATGGTTAAGGTAGAATTCTATAGGTCTAGGTATCCTATCTCATACATAGCTTACCTGCACAGTTTGTTACACTAATAGACAAAACTACACAGAGATTGTGACAGCTATACTAAACTTATGAAGACCCATAGACCTATTCACTTATTGTCAACTGATCATCATTAAAACAAGATATATAAATTTCCCCTCTTTTTTTATGACGACAAACCACAGATCTTGGAACAACAAAATTCATTCACCTCATTCAATAAGAGTGATTACCACTACTGTCAGTGAATGTTCCCCCTATAACTATGCACCTTGCTTCCCCCTATCAATATACCATGTAACTTAGAGACCTGGTCATTTGTTGTCAATTGACATTAAAATTTACTCACTTGTCAATGCACCCCCTATCAATACCTACACCTCAATACTTCAGCATATTCAATTGATTACCTATATGTCAACACTTCAACACATTCAATTAATCAGCACTCAGTACCTACTACCTACCAAGTGAGTTTAGTATGACCTTTCCAGCAATGAGAATTGGGTAGTTAAGAATTTACTTTTGCTCATAAATGATCCCAACGAAATCTCTTTTGGTGTATAAGAGCAAATAGTAGGTGAAAAAGCTGATCTCATAAGGTATAGAGAGTTTGTACAACCTCCAAATGAGGAATATGAAATTGATGATGAGAAATTACCTCTAAGGTGGTTAGTTCAAAAGCAGAGGGGTAGTAAAGGCAAAACATATGATAGAAAGTAATGTGAAGGCTGCTAGAACATACTCAACTAGGTGTTCTGAGAAGAAGTTGATAGGGTATTCTTTGAAGGATAAAAAATCATCTACTATTACGAGAAGGAGACTTAAGAAAGCTAGTGTTGTAGAGGATGAGAATGCTGAAATTATAGACATTGGTGAAGGCGAAGATATTGATGCTAATGTTGTTGTTGCAACAGAAAATTTAAGAAAAGAGGTCCAGGAAGAAGGGAATACTAGGTCCTCATCTGTGAAGTCAAGAAGTCCCACTGGGTTGAAACAAAAGCATATTGTTGTAAAAAGGAAGAAAGTCTCTGAGGAACCTAGTCTTGTAATACCCCGTACCTTTTCTAGCTAAAATCCACCCCTAAAAGATTAAGAGATAGCTTTTAAAATGAAGAATAATTATTTCATGTTGAATTTTCCATATTAAGACCTCCCATTGTGTGGGAAATTTAATAAGAATTCCAACGATATAAAATTTCCCTAAATCCAATGACCGAGTGAGAAGTTAGGGATATTTTAAGCTTCAGTCGTAAAAAACCGTGATTTGGGTCCTTCGTGCGTCACGGATATGGTTTAAATAATAATTTTCAAATTCCAGTGAGACTCCACAATATTGGTGCCTTACAAAGAGGTTAAATTTCCCATTCATCAAAATCCAGTGAAACTCCACGATTTCCCAGCGTTGCAGAGAAGCCCTTTTTCCCGTTTGTCCATTTCCAGTGGCTCACTGCGATTGTGGCACATTGTGGTGATGGCCCAATTTACAATCAAGAAGAGCATCATAATAACTCTGCATTGTAGAGTCTTTCCAAGTTCCAATTGACAGTTTCCAGTAGGCCACCGTGATTATGGCGCGTCGCACCATAGGCCAAATTCGAGAATTTTCCCAGTTCAGAGTAAAAATTTAAAATGGTCTCTTTGGTCTTTTCCCAAGACCTAAGTTATGAATAATAGATGATTTAACCCATCCTAATCATATTACATTCACTTTTCACTAAAATACTGTCAAAAAAAACCCTAGATGATCAAACTTTCTCCCCAAGAAATCCAAATTCCTCTATTAATTCTCTAAGGAAATTCAAGATTTAGGAATCCCATTACAAGAACTCTAAGGATTCATCTCCAAAGCATCAATAGGAATCCAAGATTCAAGTTTTAGCATCTTAGATCATCAATTGAGGTATGTAGGGTTATGAACAAGGATAATCCTTTTATCCTTGTACCCAAAACTTATTTTAATTATAAATTTACTAAAATTTTATGTGATTTCTCATGAAATTGAAGTTAGGGTTTATACCCAATATTGCTATTTATGATTTTATGAGATTTCCAATGATTTAGAAGTTGAATTGCATGTTTATATTCATATTTTCATGGATATTGCAGAAACTTCCAGGTTTTAAGTTGATTTATAAATGTTTACATCACCAAGAATGAATATTATGATGTTTTAACATGAGTTTGTTACATGGATCACTAAGCCCTTATTAAGATTGCTATTTTAAGATTGTTTGTGCTATAAGCACCCTAAGCTGAGATTATTCTCAGATTTTTCTATAAAGATTTGACTTTTTTGTCCTGAGCTAAGATAAAAGAATCCACTTTGTTTATATGACTTGAGATTTAAAGAAAGAAATAGCATAATTGGTTTTCTTGTTAACCCTTGTGCTATATTTTTTTGAAGTGGATTTCTTAAAATCCTGAGCATATGAATAGGAGTAGTATTTAGCACCGAGATTGGTATGTTACCAAGGTTTCATATCCCAGAACTATGTGCCACCTTAGGATTAAGATTATTCCCACTTCTACATGGGTGACTAAGATTGTGATCACTTAAGATAAGAAGTTCTATTTCGATGGCAAGGGTAGAACATCTCAACCCAGCGTGGGAAGGACGTGGGACTCCATGAATGCTCACATGGTTTATGTCGGTTAGAAGAGCCTCCCAAAAAGATGTCCCCTGCTATTAAAACAGTCTATTGGTTTAAAGCCTTAAGATAAAATCATATGTTTTGAAAGCTATGATTTTAAGATTCTTAAAGTGTTGAGATGAAGTATTTCCCTTACAAGTTGACAAGATGATGTAGTAGCTTTCAAAAAGAACAGATTTTAGAACTGAATGTAATGGCTCACAAGATTCATACCATATACTTTATTGTTCATGATTTATGATCTTCAGTTTTCAGATTACTCAAGCCTATGTGAGTCATTTACATTTAGCATGCATGATCTTTTTAATAAATTATGATGATATTGTTTACTTATTGCATTCACCCCCATATGCTTAGTACATCCTCAAAGTACTGATCCATATATATGTTTATATGCTACATTGTCTTATAATATAGATTCAGGTGCTTAGTCTCAGCAGCGTGAGTGATTTTTTTAGCATCTCATCTACATCCCTACAGTTGGTGAGTCCTTATAGTTCAGGGACTTGACTATTCATATTTTTAGTTTATTAATAGATTTTTCTATATTCATTTTAGATAGTTTGAGTCAGTTGGGTCCTGTCCCAGTGACTCTCTAGATTCAGTCAATAGAGGCTTGTTGGACTACTAGATCTAGTTTTACACTTTTGATTCAGTATTCAGATTTCTCAGTGTTGTTTTCCCAAGAATTGTGAGATAGTATGTTTCAGATAAGATTTTTGTATTTATTATGCTTTTATATTCATTTCCCTAATTTTGAGATCCAAAATTAGTAGAAAGCAGACAGGGTTAGATCAGGACTACATGTTGTTTGAAGCACCGTGTGGCATCCCGGAAAATCAAATTTTGAAGCATTACAAACTTGGTATCAGAGCCTAAGGTTTAGTGAGTCTTCGGGAGTCAAACAAGCTGCATTATGTAGAGTCTTGATCATTGGTGTGAAGCGTGCCACATTTATGAGCAAGAGGCTATCGAGCATTTTAGGAGCCTATCCCTTCTTTTATGATATATCGTGCATTTAGTGTCTCTATCTACTTTTAACTCATGCTTTCATGTGATAGAAAATGCCTTCTCATCAAGCTTGCCAAAACAATAACCAGCCATCTCAGCCCGCAGATTCTTTGAATGAGGATTTGTCACATACAGAGTTTTGAGCTACCTTTCAAGCACTAACCCAAGCTTTGACAGCTAATGTTCAGGACAACCGACAGGCTGCAACCCCTCTTCAACAAGACGAGGACCTAGTCGCAGCCAGAATTTAAGATTTTTTTAGAATGAACCCACTGGAATTCTTTGGGTCAAAAGCAAGTGAGGACCCATAGCTTTATCTAGATGAGATGAAGAAGATCACCCGAATTATGCATGTTTCTAAAAAGGAGAGTGTAAAATTGGCATACTATAGGCTGAAGAATGTTACATATGATTGGGTAGTGATATGGAAGAAAAGTAGAGGGGAGAATGCATCTCCTATGACTTGGCAGATATTTCTGGATGCGTTCTTAGATAAGTTTTCCCACGTAAAATGAGAGAATCTAAGATAGAAGAGTTTATGAACCTGAGGCAGGGCTCAATGACAGTGAAAGAGTATTGCCTCAAGTTCAATTAGTTGTCTAAGTATGCCCCTAATCAGATGGCTGACCCTAGGTCAAGCATGAGTAAATTTATGACCGATGTATCTAGTTTAGTAGTTAAGGAGTGTAGGACTGCTATGCTCATTAGAGACATGGATCTTGCTATATTAATAATGAATGCTGAGCAAATTGAGGCAGAGAAGTTGAAAGAAAAAAAGAAAGAGTGAATAAGAGGGCTAGAACAGGGCAGTTTGATCATGGTCAGAATAGGTCTGGAGGAGAAAATCATTCACAGTTTTAGAATCATTCATCTATGCATGCACCTTCTTTAACCAGTGCTCCTGCACCTAGAAACAGGCAGGAACAGTGAGGTAAGTCTTCCATGTCTAGATCTCAGAATGGTGTGAGTGGTAATCCCAGTTATCCACCATATACTAGGTGTAGTAAGGCCCATCTTGGTGAGTATTTGTGGGGTCAAAAAAGTTGTTATAGTTGTGGCCAGCCGGGTCATGAAATCAAAGAGTGCCCGTATGCTAGACAGGAAAACAAAGATGTTCATCCCCAGACTCAAGCTAATAGTGCACCAGCTCCTCTAGGTCACTCAGCTCCTCCTCAGGGTGCATCATCCAGTATCGGTGGCGGTCAACGGCAGAATTGGTTTTATGTTTTACCATCTTGCTAAGAGCATGAAAATTCACCAGATGTTGTTACTGGTTGCTTCATGTCTTTCATTTTGATGTTTATGTGTTGTTAGACCCTGGGTCGAGTTTCTCTTATGTGACCCCATTAGTTGTAGTAAATTTTAAGATAAATTCTGAAAAGATCTCTGCGACCTTCTTGGTTTCTACTCCAGTAGGTGAATCAGTTATTACTAAACAAATCTATAAAAAGTATTCTATCACTGTCCTTCATAAAGTCATGTTAGCAGACTTAATAGAGTTACACATGGTTGATTTTGATCTTATCCTTGGTATGGTTTGGCTCCATTCCTGTTATACTTCTATAAATTATCGCACCTGAGTGGTGAAGTTTCAGATCCCAGATGATCCAGTCTTTGAGTGGTCAGGAAATTCAGTGTCTCCCAAGAGTCATTTCATATTTTATCTTCAAGCCAGAAAGTTGATTTTCAAAGGGTGTATCTACCATCTAGTTTGAGTCAAAGACACAAAGTCTGAGACTCCAACAATTCAGTCAGTCAGTGTAGTTAATGAGTTTCCTAAAGTTTTTCCAGAAGATCTCCCAGGGGTACTTCCCGATAGGGAAATAGAATTCGATATTGACCTTCTCCCAGATACTCAGCCTATTTTTATCCCTCCTTATCGTATGGCTCCCATAGAGCTTAAGAAGTTGAAAGAGCAACTCAAAGATCTTTTAGATAAAGGTTTAATACGGCCCAGTATTTGTCCATAGGGTGCTCCTGTCCTATTTATGTTAAAGAAAGATGGTTCTTTGCGATGTGCATTGACTATCATTAGCTGAATAAGGTCACAGTCAAGAACAAATACCCTCTTCCTAGAATTGATGACCTGTTTGATCAACTCTAAGTACAAGTTATTTCTCCATGATAGACCTTAGATCCAGCTATCATCAGCTTAAGTGAGAGAATGTGATATTCCAAAAACAGCTTTTAGAACCCGTTATGGTTATTTTGAGTTTCTAATCATGTCTTTCGAACTAACCAATGCCCCAGCAACTTTCATGAACCTCATGAATTAAGTGTTTAAATAGTATCTAGACATGTTAGTCATAGTATTTATAGACGATATGCTTGTGTACTCCTGTAGTGAGGATGACCCTGTAGAGCATCTTACAATTGTCTTTGAAACTTTTAGGGATCATCAATTGTTCGCCAAATTCAGCAAGTGTAAATTTTGGCTAAGATCAGTAACCTTTCTCGATCATATTATTTTCGCCGATGGTATTAGAGTTGATCCCTAAAAGACAAAAGTCGTAAGAAATTAGCCTAGACCTATCATCCTGTCAGACATTAGAAGTTTCTTGGGTTATGCTGGTTATTACCGCCATTTTGTTGAAGATTTCTCATCTATTGTGTCTCCTATGTCTAGATTGACCTAAAAGAAAGTTAATTTCCTGTGGTCATATTCCTACGAGAAGAGTTTTCAGGATTTAAAGACTTGAGTCACTTCAGCCCCAGTTCTAGCGTTACCCAATAGCACAGATGGTTTTTTGGTGTATTATGATGCCTCTAGAGTTGGTTGGTATTATGTGTTGATGCAGAGAGGTAAGGTCATAGCCTATTCCTCTAGACAGTTGAAGCCTCACAAAAAGAATTACCCAACCCATGATCTTGAGTTAGCTGTTGTGGTGTTTTCTTTGAAAATTTGGAGACACTATCTGTATGGTGTATATGTTGATGTATTCATGGACCACAAAAGCTTGCAATATGTGTTTACCCAGAGGGAGTTGAATCTTTGCCAGAGGAGATGGTTAGAATTATTGAAGAATTATGATATGAGTGTGTTGTATCATCCGAGTAAGGCTAATGTAGTGGTAGATGCCCTTAATATATTATCTATGGGCAGTGTTGTTCATGTGGAGAACGATAAGAAAGAGTTAGCTCGAGAAGTTCATCGTTTGGCTAAATTAGGTGTTAGGTTGGTTGACTCAGCTAAAGGGAATGTTTGGGTTTAGAGTAGTTCCGAATCTTAACTAGTTTTGGAAGTGAAGGGGAAGCAAGATAAGGATCCTAGTTTGGACAAACTGAAGGAGTCGGTTAAAGACCAAAAGGTGGAGGTTTTCTCCCAAGGGGGAGATGGCGTGTTGAGAAACCAAAGTAGATTGTGTGTGCCATGTGTATTATGGGGGAAGCACATGGTGCGCGTTATTCTATTCATCTAGGTACTACTAAGATGTACCGCGACGTACGAGAAATCTATTGGTAGAGTGGTATGAAGAAATATATAGCAAAGTTTGTACCTAAATATACAACTTATCCATAGGTTAAGGTGGAGCACCAAAGACCTGGTGATACATTGCAAGATTTGGTATCCCCACTTGGAAGTTAGAAGAGGTGAATATGAATTTTGTGACTGGTTTACCCCATTCGCATCATCATCATGATTTGATTTGGGTTATTGTAGGCAGATTGACTAAGTCAGCACATTTCTTGCCAGTTCAGACATCTTATACAGCGAAGAATTATGCTAAGTTATATATCCGAGAGTTAGTCAGATTCCATGGAGTGATAGTCAGATTCCATGGAGTGCCTTTTTCCATCATTTCAGATAGGGGTACTCAGTTTACTTCACAATTATGGAGAGCTTTTTGAAGGGTCTTGGTACCCAAGTCCATCTTAGTTTAGCTTTCCACCCTAAGACAGATGGCCAAGCAGAAAGGACTATCCAAACTTTAGAGGATATGTTGAGAGAATGTGTTCTTGATTTCAAAGGTAGTTGGGATGAGTATTTGCCATTGATTGAGTTATCTTATAATAATAGTTACCATTTTAGCATTCAGATGGCCCCGTTTAAGGCTCTTTATGGGAGGAGATATAGATCGCCCATAGGTTGGTTTAAAGTGCGTAAGGACATTTTACTTGGGCTTGATATAGTGTTTAAAGCTATGGATAAAGTTAAGTTGATTAGAGAAAGATTGAAAACAGCCCAGAGTTGTCAAAAATCCTATGCAAACGTGAGAAGAAAGGACCTCGAGTTTGAGGTAGGTGATTTAGTATATTTGAAAATTTCACCCATGAAAGGGGTGAAGAGATTTGGCAAAAAGTGGAAGCTTAGTCCCGAGTATGTTGGTCCCTTCTGGATTTTGAGTTGTGTTGGGAAAGTAGCTTATGAGCTTGATTTGCCCGCAGACTTGTCAGTCATTCATCCTGTATTCCACGTCTCTATGCTTAAGAAGTGCATCGGTGACTCCATTATTGTAGTTCCTTTAGAAATCTCAAATATTTAGAACGGCCTTTCATACAAAGATATTCCAGTTGATATTTTAGATCATCAGATCCGTAGACTAAGGAACAAAGAAGTTCAATTGGTCAAAGTTCTTTGGAAGAATCAGTCTGTTAAGGGTGCCACTTGGGAAGCAGAAGCAGATATGCGAGCCAAGTGCCCTCACCTTTTCTCCACAAACTCAGATTTAGCTGAAGGTAATACTCTTCCTTGATTCAGTTATTTTCTAATCATATATTCTTCTATATAGTTGTCCTCATGTAAGTTCATGCAGTCACAGAATTATTCAAAAGCTCAAAATGATTTAGATTCAGTTGTTCAATTTATTTCAGTTGTGCATGATAGTTTATAGCCTGAGATTCCTCAGCACTCTCATCTTATCTAGCCATATTTGAGGATGAATGTGCCCAAGGGGGAGATATTGTAATACATTCTACCTTTTCTAGCTAAAATCCATCTCTAGAATGTTAAGAGATAGCTTTAAATATGAAGAATAATTATTTCATGTGGAATTTTCCAGATTTAGAACTCCTATTGTGCAAAAAATTTAATAAGCTTTCCAACGATATAAGATTCGCCTCAATCCGATGACTGAGTGAGAAGTTAGGGCTATTTTAAGCTTCAATCGTAAATTCTAGTGAGACTCCGCAACATTGGCGCATCGCGAAGAGGTCAAATTTCTCATTCGTCAAGATCTAGTGAAACTCCGTAATTTTTACATCTCGGAGAAGCCTTTTTTCCCATTTGCCCATTTCCAGTGGCTCTCCGTGATCGTGACACACGGTGATGTCCCAAATGGTAATCTAGCAGAACATCATGATATCTCCGCGTCGCGGTGTCTTTCTAGGTCCCAGGGGTAGTTTTCAGTAGGCCACCGCAATTATGGCGCGTCGCACCGTAGGCCAAATTCAGGAATTTTTCCAGTTACGAGTAAAAATTTAAAAGGGTCTCTTTAGTCTTTTCCCAAGCCCTAAGTCATAAATAACAGATGATTTAACCCATCCTAAGCATATTGCATTCACTTTTACGAAAATACTCTCAAAAAAATCCTAGATCATCAAACTTTCTCCCCAATAAATCCAAATTCCTCTATTAAATCTCTAAGGAAATTCAAGATTTAGGAATCCCAATACAAGAACTCTAAGGATTCATCTCCGAAGCATCAATAGAAATCCAAGATTCAAGTTTTAGTATCTTAGATCATCAATTGAAGTATATAGGGTTATGAACAAGGATAATCCTTTCATCCTTGTGCCCAAAACTTATTTTAATTACAAATTTACTGAAATTTTATGTGATTTCTCATGAAATTAAAGTTAGAGTTTATACCCAATGTTGCTATTTATGAGTTTATAAGATTTCCAATGATTTAGAAGTTGAATTGCTTGTTTATGTTCATATTTTCATGTATATTGCAGAAATTTCCAAATTTTAAGTTGATTTATAAATGTTTACATCACCAAGCATGAATATTATGTTGTTTTAACATGATTTTGATGCATGGGTCACCAAGCCCTAATTAAGATTGCTATATCAAGATTGTTTGCACTATGAGCACCCTAAGCTGAGATTATTCTCAGATTTTTCTATAAAGATTTGACCTTTTGGTCCTGAGCTAAGATAAAGAATCCAATTTGCTAATACAACTTGAGATTTAAAGAAAGAAATAGCATAATTGGTTTTCTTTTAAACCCTTGTGCTGTATTTTTTTTAAGTGGATTTCTTAAGATCCTGAGCATAAGAATAGGAGTAGTATTTAGCACTGAGATGGGTATGTTACCGAGGTTTCATGCCCCAAAACTACGTGCTACCATAGGATTAAGATTATTCCCACTTCTACGTGGATAACCAAGATTGTGATCGCTTAAGATAAGAAGTTCTATTTTGATGGCAAGGGTAGAACAGCTCAACCCAATGTGGGCAGGACATGGGACTCCATGAATGCTCACATGGTTTATGTCGGTTATAAGTACCTCCCAAAAAGATGTCACCTACTCTTAAAATAGTCTATTGCTTTAAAGCCTTAATATAAAAGCATATGTTTTGAAGCTATGGTTTTAAGATTCTTAAAGTGTTGAGATGAAGTATTTCCCTTACAAGTTGACAAGATGAAGTAGTAGCTTTCAGAAAGAACAGATTTTAGAACTAAATGTAATGGCTCACAAGATTCATATTATATACTTTATTGTTCATGATTTATGATCTTCGATTTTCAGACTACTCGAGCCTATGTGAGTCATTTACATTTAGCATGCATGATCTTTTTAATAAATTGTGATGATATTGTTTACTTATTGCATTCACCCCCATATGCTCAGTACATCCTCAAAGTACTAATCCATATATATGTTTATATGCTACATTGTCTTATAATGTAGGTTCAGGTGCTCAGTCTCAGCAGCGTTAGTGATTTTTTTAGCATCTCATCTACATCGCTACAGTTGGTGAGTCCTTATAGTTCAGGGACTTGACTATTCATATTTTTAGTTTATTAATAGATTTTTCTATATTTATTTTAGACAGTTTGAGTCAGCTGGGTCCTGTCCCAGTGACTCTCTAGATTCAGTCAATAGAGGCTTGTTGGACTACTAGATCCAGTTTTACACTTTTGATTCAATATTCAGATTTCTCGGTGTTGTTTTTCCTAGACTTGTGAGATTAGTATGTTTCAGATAAGATTTCCATATTTATTATGCTTTTATATTCATTTTCCCTATTTTGTGATCCAAACTTAGTAGAAAATAGCCAGGGTTAGGTCAAGACTACTTGTAGTTCAGAGCACCGTGTGGCGTTCTGAGAAATCAGATTTTGGGACATTACAAGTCCCAAGATGAGAAAAGTTGTTGATGAAACACCAAGCAATGGTTCCCAAAGAAGAAGCAAGGAGGTAAAAAATGAAAGATGGATCTAGAAAAGAAAGGAATGAAGTCTTAAAAGCTCAAAAAGTATTGTCTGGTAGAGTTTTGAATTCTAGGATATATGAAAAACCTGGTATAGTAGAGCCGGTGGAATATGTAAGACACCAAGGATGGTTACACATCTTAGAGGAACTATCCCCCATGTTGTTTGAGAATTCTATTACACTATGAATTTCTAAAATGATAGGCTAAGAATAACTGTCCAAATCCAAGTAAGTAGATAAAACTGGATAAGGAATCACTAGGGAAAATCCAAGATATATCTGTTATAGGGTTGAGAACTGTTGTAAAGCAACAAGCCTCAACTGAGTTCATGATTGATGCTTCAAAAGTAGGAGAGACATCAATAGATGGTGTGACAAAGAAATTTTCTCAAAAGTGAGTTCTAATTAGTGTTTGAATTTATAAACAAGGTCCTTTTACCCAAGTCAGAGAAAAGGACTATTGCTTTTATTATCGATTTATGTCTGATAGAGTGCCTGAGAAAATTAGAGTTGATATGTCTGCCTACTCTAATGATAGAGCACATGCATAAGGTCATCCATGAGAAGGAATGCAAACATGGTATGCCTTATGGGTACTTCTTGAATAGGGTATTTAATCATTTTGGAGTAGTGAGAACAAAGGGTACTCCAGGAATAGTAAAACAAATGTTTAGTCTGACAACTTTGATTGAAAATGAGCGTGCAGAAAAAACAGTGGGAACTGTGTCCCAAATGTCAGAGATGTTGGTTGTTCAGGAAAACTTGAGCAAAGAAATGGAGGAGATGAGGGTGAATTTGGATGCTAAAAATGCAGAGATTTTGCATCTCAAAATAAAGAACCAAAAATTATCCTCAGAGGGACCTGGTGTTGCTGAGACTCTTGCAGCTGGAAATGTAGCACTCAAGACTATAGTTGTTGAACTCACTAAGGAGGTTCAAGGGAAAAATATAAAAGTTAAAGACCTTACTAAGAAGTTGTTAAATGCTTATAGTTCAGATACTTCTAGAATAGAGATGTTAATCAAGTCCCTCTCCCGTAAACCTTCCTCTACCTAAGTCCTGTTATTCCTATCCTTGTATTAACCCTGTGTCAGTTTCCTATACCTATGTCTTTTGTTGCTTAAGGATTAGATATTTTATGTTTTTTTTGGTATGCTGTAATGGTACTGATCCAATTATATATGAATAAATCCTTGTTTTTGCTTCTCATTTTGTCTCTTCTTTACTTTAAAAGTTATTCTTTATGTAAGTGTTGCCCCAGTGGTCATGAGTTAACTAATGTGTGCGTATTTTACTCTTGGTTTAGTGTTCTTACTTTTTAATGATTCCAAAAGGGGGAACATACTGAACTCATGTGGTAGGGACCAAGTACTGAGTGTTGATCGGTTGAACGTGCTGAAGTGTTGAGGTATAGGTAATCAGTTGAATGAGCTGAAGAGTTGAGGTATAGGTATATTGACATGGGGAACATTAATAAGTGAATAAATTTTGCTGTCAATTGATAACAAGGGACCAGGTCCCTGGGTTGCATTGTATATTGACAGGGGGAAGCAAGGTGCATAGTGATAGGGGAAATATTTACTAACAGTATTGATAATCACTCTTATTGAATGAGGTGAATGAATTTTGTTGCTCCAAGATCTGTGGTTTTTCATCCTCAAAAAGGGTTGGGAAATTGTTATATCTTGTTTTGATGATGATCAGTTGACAACAAGGGACCAGGTCCCTAGGCCTTCATGAGTTCAGTACAGCTGTCACAATCTCTGCGTAGTTTTATCTGTTAGTGTAACAAACTGCACAGGTGAGAAATGTACGAGACAAGACCCCTAGCCCAATCAAAATTCTACCCTAATCATTATCCTACTATAAATATAAAAGAATACTTCTCAATTCGTTAGTTTTTACAAATCGAGAAATCAAAGAGGGAAACAACGAAAACTCAACATTGCTCAAGTTTCAAGTTTCAAGTTTCAGTGTGCCTAGAGAATGTTTCTTCTTGAGTTAAGTCTTGGTATGTAATTGAATTACTTGTGTTATACTAGTAATGCTTGTCTTGTGTCTTCAGTGTGCTTAGGTAGAGTTACCTCAGTTGATATTGGTTAGAGTTAATCAATACTGTGAGGAGATCTTGACAGGGTTGTCAAGGAGAGTTTGTAATAGAGTTATAACAAATTTTTGGAGCTTAGAGTTAAGTTTCAAAAGGAGTCTGTAATCATGAGTTTGATTATAGTGGATTGTTGAGTTTTTGTGAGGGCAAGTTGTGGTTTTTCCTCCCTTGAGCAAGAAGGTTTCCATGTTAAAACATTGTGTTCATTACTTTCCTGCAAAGTTTTGTTTTCTTACTGCTTTACTGTTTTATTGTCTATGTCTGACTCTAAGGAATTTGGTCCCTCACAAGGTGGTGCACCCCCCACATTTCATCACGATATAATGTAGATGAGCAAGATACCTAGACTTATCAAGTAACATAGTTTAAATTAGAAAATAGTTGATACATTTGAATCATTTCCCATTCAAGTTGGGCATCGACTCGAGTTGAGCTGAATTATTTGAACTTAAATACAAATTAAATATAATGTTCTATATATCTTCTAGTTGTGTGCTAAACTCAAATATGATTCTATTACATGAATCGCATAAAAAGAAATGCATAAAGAGGTTACAAATTAGATCTCGACGTACCACTAAATTGAAGTATTTAAAAGTGAAGTTAAAATTGAATCATTTTGTTCTTGTTTTGGAGCGTCGTCAGTAAAAAAGATATTTTTGAACTATTTTGCAAGGTGGAAAACATTTGAGCCAAAATTAAAACGATAAGGATATTTTTTAGCAGAAAACATAGCGAAAGGAAAAACTGACCCATTTTAAATAGTTCGGGATATATCTTCCCTTTTTATGCTTTCAAAACCTCACGTTTCATGTCCAACTTCTACCAAAATGTCAATTTCGCATAAATCTTCTTTAAATGGTGAAATGTACATACATATGATAAATGTTTTAAAGTATTAGCAAATTAATTCTACTCAAATATTAAGAAGAAGAAAACAAATAGAAGTACATATGATTCTCCAATCTTATATTGTTAGCTAACTGTAGTTCATTAGCATTAGAAAAATTAAGTTTTTTGAGGCAATTTGAAAAAAAAAAAAAAAAAAAAAAGAATAACTTATTGCAATTAGTTCACATCACGTATATTGACATCTAATTGTAGTTTATTAGCATTAGGACTTTATGGATATCTTCTAAAATGTCACGTAAATTTGAACTTCTTTTTCTTAATTTTACCGTATATTTTCACATACACAAGAAAAAAGAAAACCTACAAACACTAATTCTCCATATTTTGTTCTTACTCTATATTTTAGGATTCTTTATGTTTTCATTGATCAAATAATAATTTAGAAAAATGAGTGAAAAGACGATTTTGTCTAAAGTAACGTCTTTCTAAGGGTCTTCACACTTTTAATATATTATAGATATAGATTATAGATATAGATAGATTTGACTTATTTGTATATTAACTTTTATATATATATATCTTGAAATTTTTCGTTTCCTCAGCGAAAAATTCTGGGTCCTCTATTGATGTGAATTGATCTCTATATCCAAATAGCATTAGCCTTTAGAAGAATTTGTTTGAGTTTGCCTCTAACATTAAGGCTCATAATCTCATTAGAAAAGAACTCATCTCCAATGAACACTGCTGGCACACTTGATTTACTCCCTAGTAATTCAACCAATGCCTTCTCCATTTCCTTTCCATTCGAAACTTTATCGAGCTCGTAAACTATAGAGTTTTCTCCAAAACCTTAAATTAGGGTTTTGATACTTTGGGAGATGCAACAAGTGCTTTTGCTGAAAATCACCACTGGACTTTCTGCTCCCAACTTCATCACCATATCCATTTTTAGACCTAAAAAAGAAAGTGTGATTGAAGGAATAGAAATTTGGGAAGGTTTGTAGAGAAAAAAAACAAAGGTTATGTGTTGAGTTTGATGCATATATATATATATATATATTAAAAGTGTGAACCTTAGAAAAGTGATTTGAATTTTTTACGATTTGAATTTTTTTGCCTTTCATTAAAAGTCTCTGCTTTTGACAAAATCGTCTTTTCATATTTTTAGCTATTATTATTAATTATTATCTATATTTTTAGAACTTAAAATTAATTAAATTATAAATTTTTACCTATTTTCAATAGGTAAGAACTCCTATCAGACATTAAAGTTAACTAGAATTTTACTTATTAAAGTTTCCTTTTATAAGTTTCCTTTTATGAACAAAAAAACTCAAAACCCATTCCCTATAAAAACCTTTTTGTACAAAAAAAATTTCGGTCATTATACAATTGGACGATTAAACCATCAATATATTGTCATTAAAATGCTTTTTTAGGTATATATGGAGTCCGACAGCACCGCTACTTTACACCCATTCGTATTGTGAGTGTCCCAACGTCTCCTTCTAGCTCTGGAACTTTAATGTCTTCCGATCGACATAGCTCTGCACACTGCTGAGTTAGCTGATTTGTAGCTATAGACTTCAGTTTATCTTCATTAGTCTTTAGCTTTTCTAT